>NC_056741.1:48301564-48521564 GCF_019279795.1 Protopterus annectens
TAACCCTCCTGTGTTTGCTTGTACTTCAGAAAAGTAGATGCCGAACAAGAGTGGTCCCAGGACTGAGCCCTGTGGGACACCACTTGTGACAGGCCTTGAGTCTGACATGGCGCCAGCAACTCTGACCCTGTGGGTTCTGTCACTTAGCCAGTTTGCAACCCATCTTGTGATGTATGGGTTTACATTTAAGCTGATGAGTTTTTCGATGATACCTGAGTGGGGTATTGTGTCGAAGGCCTTTGCCAGGTCGAGGTAGGCTGTATGGACTGCCTTGCCTCATCAATGCCCTTGGTGACTGTTTCGAAAAAGTCAACCAAGTTTAAGAGGCATGATCTGCCTTTGACAAAGCCAAACTGGGATGGATCCAAAGTCTGCAAGTTCCCTATGTCTTTATTTATGAGTTCCATTATGATCCTCTCCATGGCTTTGCAGATAAGGCTTGTCAAGCTAATGGGACGGTAATTTCCAGGGTCGGTGGAGGCACCGCCCTTATGAAGTGGGACCACAGTCGCTGTGTGCCACTCCTTGGGTACGTATCCTGAGGTGAGGCTAAGATTAAACAGCTGTCCTAACTGCGGGTTTAATTCCTCATTGAGTTCGTGGAGCACACAGCCGGGGACACCATCCGGTCCCATGGATGCTGTCTTTTTTGCCTTGGAGAGAGCAGTTCTCACCTGGGCGTTGGAGATGTTTGGGGGGCTACAATCCTCTGGTATAGATATCTCTCCTTTTGGAGGAGGGGAGAAGTTTGCACTGAACCTGTCAGCCAGTATGTTGGCAATGTGTGTAGGTTCAGTAATCTTCACATCATTTTGAACTAATTCTGAGCATATCTGGGAGTTTCCTCCTAGGTTTCTAACATAGCTAAAGAAGGCCTTATGATTGTCTTTGAGTCCTTGGCGATTTTTCTCTCAAAATTTGCCTTGGATGATTTTATGAGAGCTCTTAGTTTTTTACTTATAATGATCAAAGGTGTCTTACCTTTCAAGGATTTTGCTCTGTCTTATAGTAGCTTCCTCCTTTTGTTGTAGAGCTTGTTTATGGCTGGGGTCCACCAGACTGGACGCTTGCCTTTGGTACAAAGAGTCTTAGTTTTGTTTGGGATTGCTTGATCCATGCAGTCCTGTAGGTGCTGGTAGAAGGCATTTGTAAGTGATTCAGCGGTTTGAGTAATGTTTACCACTGGCTCAGGGGCCTTAAAGGAGACCACACTAGTTTTTAGAAGTGTGAAGTCGGCTTTTGAGAAGTTTTTCACTGTGGTCTTTTTTATTTCAGGTGGGGGCGGGATGAGGACCTCCAGCGAGATTAGTTTATGGTCTGATCTCACCAGTGAGGGGTATACTTCCGGTGTTGAACATTGTGATCCCATGTTCGTGATGATGAGATCAAGTATGTTTTCTCCTCTTGTGGGGATGGTTGTTCCATGGCATTTGAGTTTATGAACTCCAGGAACCTTTGGGCTAGAGTGTTTGGGCTTGAGTAGTGTTCCCAGTCTATATTAGGGTAGTTGAAATCACCTAGTATGATGGTATTTGGAGATACATTTATCCCCTCCAGTGTTTTCAGGAAGGCCATGTGAGGTTCCTGAGTTTGAGAGGGTGGCCTGTAACATGCTACAAGTTGCAGAGCAGTCTTGCCTATGGTTAATTGCACCTGGATGGTCTCCGATGCATTGTGTGTTGCCACCAACCTTGAGGTGTGTGTGTCCTTTATGAATATGGACACCCCCCCTCGTTTCTTGGTGTTGTCCGGATTTTGGGGCCGGAACGCATGATATGAGGTGAAACCTGATAGTGCTGGGGTGCTCTCAGGAGCCTTGAACCAGGTTTCTGTCACTGCACAGACATCGATGTTCTCCATACTGAGAAGGGCCTCGAGTGCGTGCATCTTGAGATTGAGACTTCTGGCATTGAGCAGCATTACCCTTAGTTTTTTCCTTTTTTGTGTTCTAGGGTGGTAGGTTTAGAATTTGAGCCTTGCCTAAAAAAGGCACTATGGGGGTGGCAAGAGCCTTTGCCAATATCCAGAAGCCCAGGGTGACAGGTGCAAGCCATCCCTCATGAAGCAGCGTGGCTTGTCCAGCATGTCATCCCAGGCAGACAGACATTGGATCCCCTTTGAATGACACCAAAATTTAAGCCAATTATTAAAGCTGATCATCTTATCACTGTATTGTGGCATCATTCTAGGTGAAGGTAGGATACTGCTCAAGGTCAGGGTCATACCTGCCTGGGCTACATAATCAGAGAGCTCCTCAATGTCTCTTTTCATGTAGTCCAGGGAGGTAATGCCTCAGGTCGTTGACACCAGCATGGACAATGACTGAGTCATACTTGTACTTGCTGTTGAGAGACCTGAGTGCTTGCGTTATGTGGCGGATTCTAGCGCCCGACAGGCAGCTTACTGTGACCTTCTCCTTACTCAGTCTGGTGAGCGGGACGTCAGTGTGCCTGACTATGGAGTCACCAATGACGAGTGTGTCTGGCATTGTGTTTGGCCTTAAGGGCTGTGACTGTTTGACACTCTGACTGTGTGGTCTATGTGATGCATGTGTTGGGTCCTGAGGTGGTAGTTGTTTGGGTGTCTGCTTTGGAGGCCTCTGCTGTTTTGTTAGATTTTTGGTCAGAGCCTCCGAGTATGTCTTTGTGTGATTATGTGTATGATTTGAAGTTGTGATGGTACTATGTGTGACTGGGTATGTAGTGTGTGTGGTTACCTTCTCCTCCTGTCTGGTCTTGCCAGTCCTATGTTGAGAGAGCTCAGCCTCCAGTTTGGCCGTATAGTTGCATCTCTCACATGTATTTGTGTTTTGTGGGAGAAGGAGAGGATTGTCTGTGTACATGAGGCAATTGTAACATTGCCTCAATATTCCCAGGTTCACCAGTTGAGCAGGGGAGGACACTAGCAACTGATCCCTCGACATGCTAGAAGTAATAGATAAAAAAAATACAAAAGACTCCGGGGGATGTGGGTTCTAGGCTGGTGGGGTACTATCTATAATAATAGTGCTTTATCAAGGTGCAAGTACTGTAGGAGCAAGTGCTAGGCTTTACAGATAGAGAATAGTCTACTTGGGAATCAAGTAGAGATGAAGTTTTTAGTTATAGGATACGCTGGTTAGATCGGCAGTACAGTTCGAGGAAGGTAGATTTAAGGGAAAATTTGAAGAGTGGAATTTAGGTAGCCCGAATAGTTTAACCTTGTTTAACCACCGCTGCTCTTGTGTGCAACAGTGGCAACTCCGCGCTAAAGCGTGCTTTATAGCAGGGGGCTGGAAAAAACAGGAAATGACCCAAAATGGCCAACGAATTACTAGTTGCTGTCTCTAACCACTCCTATGAGGACAAACAAGCAGCTCAGTACTCCCCACTCCCACTGGTGAGTAAAGAAACTACCTCTGGCCACACAGAAAATGGAGGAACACAGGAACCAAATACAAAGCCCAGGGATCAGCAAAATCTGATCACTGGAACAACTCGCTAGGAAAGGAGAAGTATTTTTTTTTTGTTTTTTTTTAGTTTTTTTGCAAACAGACAGAAAAAATACAGTAAATGCTTTGGTATTCGACTAAATTGCTATCAAAGGCTGGTACACTTGAGTGTATTAGCCTGTTTGTTACTTTTAAGCAAAACTTTGACTATTTAGGGGTTTGTTTGCACCTGGACTAAATGAATGCCTTTAATCAGTCACATGACTTTGCTGTCGTGTACTATTGACTATTTAGGGGGTTTGTTTGCACCTGGACTAAATGAGCACCTTTAATCAGTCACATGACTTTGCTGTCTTGTGCTATTGACTATTTAAGGAGTTAGTTTATTCATGTTCTATACACTGATGAAGGCTATGTGATTTATTAAGCCGCAACTGGTCTGTTTTTAATCCCTTATTACTATGTGCTTTTATTACATTAAATATTGGTTTCTTGCCACAGTCTGCTGGTCTATTATGAGTGTAGTTAGTGCCATCTACAGCCAACTCAACACATTGTTGAGTGTTTCCCTTAAGATTTCAGACATAACTAAAAATGCTTTGTGGTTGTCCTTTGTTTGGGGGCCTATGGTACTCTCGTATTTAGTTTTTGAAGACTTGACTAGTTCTCTGATTTGCCTGTTGAAACTAATGAGGGACTGTTTCTCTGTTGTGCACCCTCCCACTTCCATCTATCCAGGAGTTTATTCCTTTTCCTGTACAGTCTATTCATGTCAAGGGCTTCACCAGGGTGACATGTTTTTCTGGCTAGACCGGGGTTTAGTTTGGTCAGGTATTGTTGTTTCTATGCTGTTGTTTAAGTGGTTGTACAGGGCATTCATGCATATTTCTGCATAGGCCTCCATGTTTTTTATGTTAGGGGGAGCTTTAATTGCCTATGCCTTCACTTAATGGAATGTACTTTGACATGAAATATTCTTTAGCGTTTTAAGATTTGATGGGGATTCTTTTGTTACATTTATTTCAAATGGGACCAATTTATGATCCGATATTTCCAATTAGGGCATTATGCTTGGAGGGAATGCAATTCTCTCCTTTGTTTGTGAGTAGTATGTCAAGGATATTTGAGCCCGTGATGAGAGTGAAGACCAGCTGTTCCTGAGCATTTGCATTGAAAAGTCTGGGAATCTCTGAGCCTGCATGTTAGTGGTCGAGTATGTTTATGGAGAGTTTACTATCAAAATGTTGAAAGGCACATGATTTTGACTCACCTGGTTGAATCATAGTGCCAAATTTGTACATACAGATTTTACAAAATGTCGGAATTCACCACTGTGCAGGTCTGCATTCGAAATAATTTGAAATACCTTCACCTATGAGAAGGTCATGCCAAACGCTCAGGCTATTGTGGTGAAGTTACCATAGCAAACATATACATTTTTTTAATGTTTTTGTAGGGGGCAAGCCCCCCCGCACTCCCCCCCCCCCCCGTAATTATATATTTCAACTCTGGGATCACACAGCAGTGAGGAAAAGTCTAAATTTCCCGATCCCCACTGTAGTGCAGTCTCCAATCAGAATGTCGTTCTCATGTTAATGAATATACACTACCATTCGCTAATGTGGAGTCAAACATTTTCAGACGGGCATTATGGAAACTGGGAAACACGCATTCAACCATCCCTGTTTTGCATAAGTACCATTCCACATTTTGATAGTAAACCTTTATGAAAGGGTAGTTAAATCTCCCATGGGTAGTGTGTTGGGCTGAATGGTAAGTGATTCTAGTAACTTCAGATATGTGGAGTGGATTTCATGGTTAATGGTTGGGGACCTGTAGCTAGCGATGATTTTGCCTGTGGTCAGATGAACATGGAGTAGCTCCAGTGAGTCATCCTGCTTGACCAGTCTTGATATGTGATTATTTTTCTATTGAAATGGAAATTCCTCCCCTTTTCATTTTTGCCTTTTCAGAAGGTGCTCTAAATGTGTGATAGGCATTAGTAGCCTTGCACTGCTGGGGTGCTTTCCACAGCCTTGATCCACATCTGTAACTGCACAGATGTCAGCATTCTCCATGGCAAGGAGAGTTTTCAGAGAGTGCAGTTTTTTGTTAAGGCTCCTAGCATTCAGGAGTAGCACCTTCATTTTGGCATTAGAAGAATTTTTTACATTGGTAGGTCTACTGGTTTGGCACTGCCTAAAAAGGCACCATGGGGGTGCTTAATGCCTTGGCCAGTATTCAAAAGCCTGTTGCAGACCATCTCTGGCAAAGCAGCATGATTTGTTCATCATGTCGTCCCATGCTGACAAATACTAGAAACCTCTGGAATGACACCAGTAGCTAAGCCAATTATTGAAGTCAATAATTTTCTATTTGTATTGTAGTATTGTTCTTGGTGAAGGTAGAATGCTGGTCACTGCGAGGTTCATAATTGCCTGCAACATATATTCGGAGAGGTCTATCGTGACTTTCTTCATATAGTCCAGGGAGGTATGCCTCAGGTCATTCACACCCACATGCACTATGACTGAATCATACTGGTACATGTGGCTGAGTGACCTAAATGTCTGGGTGATCTGACGAATCCTGACAGGGAGGTATGCCTCAGGTCATTCACACCCACATGGACTATGACTGAATCATACTGGTACATGTGGCTGAGTGACCTAAATGTCTGGGTGATCTGATGAATCCTGGCAGGGAGGTATGCCTCAGGTCATTCACACCCACATGGACTATGACTGAATTATACTGGTACATGTGGCTGAGTGGCCTAAATGTCTGGGTGATTTGACGAATCCTGGCAGGAAGGTATGCCTCAGGTCATTCACACCCACATGGACTATGACTGAATCATACTGGTACATGTGGCTGAGTGACCTAAATATCTGGGTGATCTGATGAATCCTGGCAGGGAGGTATGCCTCAGGTCATTCACACCCACATGGACTATGACTGAATCATACTGGTACATGTGGCTGAGTGACCTAAATGTCTGGGTGATCTGATGAATCCTGGCAGGGAGGTATGCCTCAGGTCATTCACACCCACATGGACTATGAATCATACTGGTACATGTGGCTGAGTGACCTGAATGTCTGGGTGATCTGACGAATCCTGACAGGGAGGTATGCCTCGGGTCATTCACACCAACATGGACTATGACTGAATCATACTGGTACATGTGGCTGAGTGACCTAAATGTCTGGGTGATCTGATGAATCCTGGCAGGGAGGTATGCCTCAGGTCATTCACACCCACATGGACTATGACTGAATTATACGGGTACATGTGGCTGAGTGACCTAAATGTCTGGGTGATTTGACGAATCCTGGCAGGGAGGTATGCCTCAGGTCATTCACACCCACATGGACTATGACTGAATCATACTGGTACATGTGGCTGAGTGACCTAAATGTCTGGGTGATCTGATGAATCCTGGCCCCTGATAGGCAGCTGACTGTAACCCTGTGTTTATCCAACCTGGTGAGGGGGGGGGGTGTTTGTGTATCTTACAAAGGAGTCTTCTATGACAAGAATGTTTGAATGTGTGGTGTTTTGCCTTAAGGACTTGCTTGTGGAGGCACTGTGATATGTATTTTTAATGTAGTGGTTGGTGTTGACTTGGTTTTGTTTGCATGTGGTTTCTGAGGGCAGCGTACAGGAGGCCTCTGAGGTTTTGGTAAGTTACTTGTGAGTCCCTCTGCATATGCGGGTTTATGTATCGAGACCTTATTTAATGAGGGAAATGATGTGCATGTGCTGACAACCTGTCTGTCATTTCATTTGTCAGTATGTGAGAATCGTGTCTCAGTTTTCATAGTGTAACTGCATCTCTCACATACTGTGTTTGTCTGTTTCAGGATTAAGTGGTTGTCAGTATACATGAGATAATGGTACATTGCCTCAGGATGCCCATGTCCACCAGGCTGGACACAGAGATAGCAGGAAGGTGCCTATCCATGGTTTCAGGTTTTCTACTATGGGTTTTACCAGAAAGAAAAGTGGGTAGATTTAACTAGACTGGGATGATAGCACACAGACGAAGAATGGGTGCTATACTCACTGTAAACTGCAGTTATAGTTATCCAACAAGGCCATGCTGCTGTGTGTGCAATTCAGATGTTCCTAGAGCAGCAGGGGGACTGGGGAAGGTTGCACAGATAGTTATTCTATCTATGCAGCACATAATACATGATACACAGGGAGCTGGAAACAGTAGCCGCAAGCACTGAAGTATATATTAAATCCACCAGCGCAGCTCAATGTTGAGGTGTACGTATGCTTGTTCATTTTTGTTGAATAGAATACCTGCAGTCATGGCACTTCCTTTGGAAACATCTGCATTTGGATATCTTAGCTAGGGCTCCTCTAGTCCTGTAGTATTTGACATAATGTCTGGTAATGCTGAATATTCATTCATTCATTTATTTTGATTCTGTACATACCCCATCATTTGTGTTTATGTATTTGTTTGCCAAAACTGTACCAATTTCAGGCACAGTCAAGACCAAAGACTAAAATATGTAGAAAAATACAAATCACATGCATATGTTAATCACATATACATGCCTTAAGTTAAAATTAAATTACAATCCATAGCATAAGTGGTAAGAAACTGCAGACTGCATTCTGGGGTACACCCAAGTTAATACAGCAGAGTTGTTATGCCTCTCTTTTAAGATCAGTGAAACTTTTAGCAAGTGTGCACTTCACTGCAGTTTTTGTTATGTGACATGACAAGCTATGATTTTGTAAATCTGATATGTATATATTTTGCTGGATCATATGACGTGGATCCATGGCATCAACATAGCTACTCAGTTTATAAATTAATGAGTAACTGTATTAAACAGATTAAAACTCTGTGGCTCAAAGAAGACAGTTTAGTAAATTAGGTGGAAAAATACTTTAACTTATTGTAACCTGCTAATTAAATGCGGCATTTAGAGATAGTGTTGTTTGTTACTGGAACATAACTTGTAATGCACAACACATTGTGTAACTAGATATTTTTCTTGAAAAATAAAGTGAAAAAATAAAGCATTAAGGTGTAGAATAACTTTCTGATGTAATATAATTACTGAAATAATCATAGATATTTAGATAATGTGAACAGAATAAAAGTCCTCAGTATGTCAAATAATTAAGAATGTTTTGTAATTTGTTTTCAGAGGCAACTTAATATCAAATACAAAGATAGTGAAGAAGCTAAAATGTCTGCCAATGTTGCGGGCACTGGTGCTGTCTGAAAACCCCTGTACAGACAATGAGGATTACCGTGTAGACATTTTGGTGGCACTGAGCACACTAGAAAGGCTGGACAAGGACACCGTGACCGAAGAGGAGAAGGAGGAAGTGGAGGAACTTCGTGAGAAGCAGAGACAGGAGGAGCTAGACACAGAGGTAACACCCTAAATACAAAACGTAGCCTGCACTGTGCTTGTTTACAAGATGAAGATCTAGTCAATAAAGTCTGTAAGTGTGACCTAGTGCAGGGGGGGTGGAGGGAGAAAAACCACTAAGATGTTAGCAGAGTCTGTAACTGATCTAATGCAGGGAGACAGAGGGAGAGAAAAGGCCATGATGTTAGCAGAGTCTGTAACTGATTTATTGCAGGGGAGACAGAGGGAGAGAAAAGGCCATGATGTTAGCAGAGTCTCTAAATGATCTAATGCAGGGAGACAGAGGGACAGAAAATGCCACGATGTTAGCGGAGTCTGTAACTGATCTAATGCAGGGAGACTGAGGGACAGAAAACACCACTATGTTAGCGGAGTCTGTAACTGATCTAATGCAGGGAGACAGAGGGAAAGAAAAGGCCATGATGTTAGACAAGTCTATAACTGATCTAATGCAGGGAAGACAGAGGGAGAGAAAAGGCCATGATGTTAGCAGAGTCTGTAACTGATCTAATGCAGGGCAGACAGATGGAGAGAAAAGGCCATGATGTTAGCAGAGTCTCTAAATTATCTAATGCAGGGAAGACAGAGGGAGAGAAAAGGCCATGATGTTAGCAGAATCTGTAGCTGATATAATGCAGGGGAGACAGAGGGAGAGAAAAGGCCATGATGTTAGGAGAGTCTGTAACTGATCTAATGCATGGGAGACAGAGGGAGATAAAAGGCCATGATGATAGCAGAGTCTGTAACTGGGATTTAGTGCTGGAAAAAGAGAGAGAGACAGACAGACAGACAGTGAGAGAGAGAAGGCTGTGATGTTACCAGAGTATGTAATAGTGACCTAGCACAGGGAGACAGACGGAGATAAAAGGCCATGATGTTAGCAGAGTCTGTAGCTGATCTAATGCAGGCGAGATGGAGGGAGAGCAAAGGCCATGATGTTAGTAGAGTCTGTAACTGATCTGATGCAGGGGAGACAGAGGGAGAGAAAAGGCCATGATGTTAGCAGAGTCTGTAACTGATCTAATGCAGGGGAGACAGAGGGAGAGAAAAGGCCATGATGTTAGCAGAGTCGCTAAGTGATCTAATGCAGGGAAGACAGAGGGAGAGAAAAGGCCATGATGTTAGCAGAGTCTCTAAATGATCTAATGCATGGGAGACAGAGGGAGAGAAAAGGCTGTGATGATAGCAGAGTCTGTAACAGGGATTTAGAGCTGGAAAAAGAGAGAGAGAGAGACAGACAGACAGACAGACAGCGAGAGAGAGAAGGCTGTGATATTACCAGAGTCTGTAAGAGTGTCCTAGTGCAGGGAGAGAGAGAAAAGGCCATGATGTTAGCAGAGTCTGTAAATGATCTAATGCAGGGGAGACAGAAGGAAAGAAAAGGCCATGATGTTAGCAGAGTCTGTAAATGATCTAATGCAGGGGAGACAGAGGGAGAGAAAAGACCATGATGTTAGCAGAGTCTGTAAATGATCTAATGCAGGGGAGACAGAAGGAAAGAAAAGACCATGATGTTAGCAGAGTCTGTAAATGATCTAATGCAGGGGAGACAGAAGGAAAGAAAAGGCCATGATGTTAGCAGAGTCTGTAAATGATCTAATGCATGGGAGACAGAGGAAGAGAAAAGGCTGTGATGATAGCAGAGTCTGTAACTGGGATTTAGTGCTGGAAAAAGAAAGAGAGACAGACAGACAGACAGCTTGAGAGAGAAGGCTGTGATGTTACCAGAGTATGTAAGATTGACCTAGCACAGGGAGACAAGGGGAGAGAAAAGGCCATGATGTTAGCAGAGTCTGTAACTGAACTAATGCAGGGGAGACAGAGGGAGATCAAAGGCCATGATGTTACTAGAGCCTTTAACTGATCTAATGTGAGAGAGAGAAAGAGAGAGAGAGAGAGACAAAAGGCTGTGCTGTTTGCTGAGTCTGTAAGTGTGATCTAGTCACAGAAAAGATAAAGATGGAGAGAGAAAGAGGCAGAAAGGGAAAGACAGAGTGACAAAAGGCCTATATGTTAACAGAGTCTATACGAGTGATCTAGTGAAGGGGAAGAGAGATAGAGACAGACAAAAGATGAAGATGTTAGCAGAGTCATCTTACCATAGCTCAAATATGGACTGCTCTGTTGTCTTACCCTAGAGCACGCCATCCAGCCTCATTCATATCGCTCTGATGTCTCACCCTAGAGCATGACATCCGGCCTCATTCATACATTCATATCGCTCTGATGTCTCACCCAGGAGCATGACATCCAGGCTCATTCATATCGCTCTGATGTCTCACCCTTTAGCATGCCATCCAGGCTCATTCATATCGCTCTGATGTCTCACCCTACAGCATGCCATCCAGCCTCATTCATTTCGCTCTGATGTCTTACACTAGAGCATGACACCCAGCCTCATTCATATCACTCTGATGTCTCACCCTAGAACATGACATCCAGCTTCATTCATATCGCTCTGATGTCTCACCCCTAGAGCATGACATCCAGCCTCATTCATATCGCTCTGATGTCTCACCCTAGAGCATGACATCCAGGCTCATTCATATTGCTCTGATGTCTCACCCTACAGCATGCCATCCAGCTCCATTCATATTACTCTGATGTCTTACCCTAGAGCATGACATCCAGCCTCATTCATATCGCTCTTGTCTTACCCTAGAGCATGCCATCCAGCCTCATTCATATCGCTCTGATGTCTTACCCTAGAGCATGCCATCCAGCCTCATTCATTTCGCTCTGATGTCTCACCCTAGAGCATGCCATCCAGCCTCATTCATATTGCTCTGATGCCTCACCCAAGAGCATGACATCCAGGCTCATTCATATCGCTCTGATGTCTCACCCTACATCATGCCATCCAGGCTCATTCATATCGCTCTGATGTCTTACCCTAGAGCATGACATCCAGCCTCATTCATATCGCTCTGATGTCTCACTCTAGAGCAAGACATCCAGGCTCATTCATATCGCTCTGATGTCTCACTCTAGAGCAAGACATCCAGGCTCATTCATATCGCTCTGATGTCTCACCCTACATCATGCCATCCAGGCTCATTCATATCGCTCTGATGTCTCACCCTACATCATGCCATCCAGGCTCATTCATATCGCTCTGATGTCTTACCCTAGAGCATGACATCCAGCCTCATTCATATCGCTCTGATGTCTCACTCTAGAGCAAGACATCCAGGCTCATTCATATCGCTCTGATGTCTCACCCTAGAGCATGACATCCGGTCTCATTCATATCGCTCTGATGTCTCACCCTACAGCATGCCATCCAGGCTCATTCATATCGCTCTGATGTCTCACCCTAGAGCATGACATCCAGGCTCATTCATATCATGACATCCAGCCTCATTCATATCGCTCTGATGTCTCACCCGAGAGCATGACATCTGGCCTCATTCATATCGCTTTGATGTCTCACCCTGGAGCATGTCATCCAGGCTCATTCATATCGATCTGATGTCTTACCCTAGAGTATGACATCCGGCCTCATTCATATCGCTCTGATATCTCACCCTACAGCATGCCATACAGCCTCATTCATATCGCTCTGATGTCTTACCCTAGAGCATGCCGTCCAGCCTCATTCATATCGCTCTGATGTCTCACCCTAGAGCATGCCATCCAGCCTCATTCATATCGCTCTGATGTCTTACCCTAGAGCATGACATCCAGTCTCATTCATATCACTCTGATGTCTCACCCTAGAGCATGACATCCAGGCTCATTCATATCGCTCTGATGTCTTACCCAAGAGCATGCCATCCAGCCTCATTCATATCACTCTGATGTCTCACCCTACAGCATGTCATCCAGCTTCATTCATATCGCTCTGATGTCTTACCCTAGAGCATGCTATCCAGCCTCATTCATATCGCTCTGATGTCTTACCCTAGAGCATGACATCCGGCCTCATTCATATCGCTCTGATGTCTTACCCTACAGCAAGCCATCCAGCCTCATTCATATCGCTCTGATGTCTTACCCTAGAGCATGACATCCAGTCTCATTCATATCGCTCTGATGTCTTACCCTAGAGCATGCCATCCAGCCTCATTCATATTGCTCTGTTGTCTTACCCTACAGCATGCCATCCAGCCTCATTCATTTCGCTCTGATGTCTCACCCTAGAGCATGACATCCAGGCTTATTCATATCACTCTGATGTCTTACCCTAGAGCATGCCATCCATCTTCATTCATATCGCTCTGATGTCTCACCCTAGAGCATGACATCCAGCCTCATTCATATCGCTCTGATGTCTCACCCTAGAGCATGACATCCAGGCTCATTCATATTGCTCTGATGTCTCACCCTACAGCATGCCATCCAGCTTCATTCATATTACTCTGATGTCTTACCCTAGAGCATGACATCCAGCCTCATTCATATCGCTCTGATGTCTTACCCTAGAGCATGCCATCCAGCCTCATTCATATCACTCTGATGTCTTACCCTAGAGCATGCCATCCAGCCTCATTCATTTTGCTCTGATGTCTCACCCTAGAGCATGCCATCCAGCCTCATTCATATTGCTCTGATGTCTCACCCTAGAGCATGACATCCAGGCTCATTCATATCGCTCTGATGTCTCACCCTAGAGCATGACATCCAGGCTCATTCATATCGCTCTGATGTCTTACCCTACAGCATGCCATCCAGCCTCATTCATATCGCTCTGATGTCTTACCCTAGAGCATGACATCCGGCTTCATTCATATCGCTCTGATGTCTCAACCTAGAGCATGCCATCCAGGCTCATTCATGTCACTCTGATGTCTCACCCTAGAGCATGACATCCAGCCTCATTCATATCGCTCTGATGTCTCACCCTAGAGCATGACATCCAGCCTCATTCATATCGCTCTGATGTCTTACCCTAGAGCATGACATCCAGCCTCATTCATATCGCTCTGATGTCTCACTCTAGTGCAAGACATCCAGGCTCATTCATATCGCTCTGATGTCTCACCCTAGAGCATGACATCCAGGCTCATTCATATTGCTCTGATGTCTCACCCTACAGCATGCCATCCAGCCTCATTCATATCACTCTGATGTCTCACCCTAGAGCATGACATCCAGTCTCATTCATAGCGCTCTGATGTCTTACCCTAGAGCATGCCATCCAGCCTCATTCATATCGCTCTGTTGTCTTACCCTACAGCATGCCATCCAGCCTCATTCATTTCGCTCTGATGTCTCACCCTAGAGCATGACATCCAGGCTTATTCATATCACTCTGATGTCTTACCCTAGAGCATGCCATCCATCTTCATTCATATCGCTCTGAAGTCTTACCCTAGAGGATGACATCCAGTCTCATTCATATCGCTCTGATGTCTTGCCCTAGAGCATGCCATCCAGCCTCATTCATATCGCTCTGATGCCTTACCCTACAGCATGCCATCCAGCCTCATTCATATCGCTTTGATGTCTCACCCTAGAGCATGACATCCAGGCTCATTCATATCACTCTGATGTCTCACCCTAGAGCATTACATCCGGCCTCATTCATATCGCTCTGATGTCTCACCCTAGAGCATGACATCCAGCCTCATTCATATCGCTCTGATGTCTTACCCTACAGCATGCCATCCAGCCTCATTCATATCGCTGTGATGTCTTACCCTACAGCATGACATCCAGGTTCATTCATATCGCTCTGATGTCTTACCCTAGAGCATGCCATCCAGCCTCATTCATATCGCTCTGATGTCTTACCTTAGAGCATGCCATCCAGCCTCATTCATATCGCTCTGATGTCTTACCTTAGAGCATGACATCCAGTCTCATTCATTCGCTCTGATGTCTTACCCTAGAGCATGACATCCAGCTTCATTCATATCGCTCTGATGTCTCACCCTAAAGCATGACATCCAGCCTCATTCATATCGCTCTGATGTCTTACCCTGGAGCATGACATCCAGCCTCATTCATATCACTCTGATGTCTCACCCTACAGCATGCCATACAGCCTCATTCATATCGCTCTGATGTCTTACCCTAGAGCATGACATCCAGTCTCATTCATATCGCTCTGATGTCTTACCCTAGAACATGCCATCCAGCCTCATTCATATCGCTCTGATGTCTCACCCTAGAGCATGACATCCAGTCTCATTCATTTCGCTCTGATGTCTCACCCTAGAGCATGACATCCAGGCTCATTCATATCGCTCTGATGTCTCACCCTAGAGCATGACATCCAGCCTCATTCATATCGCTCTGATTTCTTACCCTAGAGCATGCCATCCAGCCTCATTCATATCACTCTGATGTCTCACCCTAGAGCATGACATCCAGTCTCATTCATAGCGCTCTGATGTCTTACCCTAGAGCATGCCATCCAGCCTCATTCATATCGCTCTGTTGTCTTACCCTACAGCATGCCATCCAGCCTCATTCATTTCGCTCTGATGTCTCACCCTAGAGCATGACATCCAGGCTTATTCATATCACTCTGATGTCTTACCCTAGAGCATGCCATCCATCTTCATTCATATCGCTCTGAAGTCTTACCCTAGAGGATGACATCCAGTCTCATTCATATCGCTCTGATGTCTTGCCCTAGAGCATGCCATCCAGCCTCATTCATATCGCTCTGATGCCTTACCCTACAGCATGCCATCCAGCCTCATTCATATCGCTTTGATGTCTCACCCTAGAGCATGACATCCAGGCTCATTCATATCACTCTGATGTCTCACCCTAGAGCATTACATCCGGCCTCATTCATATCGCTCTGATGTCTCACCCTAGAGCATGACATCCAGCCTCATTCATATCGCTCTGATGTCTTACCCTACAGCATGCCATCCAGCCTCATTCATATCGCTGTGATGTCTTACCCTACAGCATGACATCCAGGTTCATTCATATCGCTCTGATGTCTTACCCTAGAGCATGCCATCCAGCCTCATTCATATCGCTCTGATGTCTTACCTTAGAGCATGCCATCCAGCCTCATTCATATCGCTCTGATGTCTTACCTTAGAGCATGACATCCAGTCTCATTCATTCGCTCTGATGTCTTACCCTAGAGCATGACATCCAGCTTCATTCATATCGCTCTGATGTCTCACCCTAAAGCATGACATCCAGCCTCATTCATATCGCTCTGATGTCTTACCCTGGAGCATGACATCCAGCCTCATTCATATCACTCTGATGTCTCACCCTACAGCATGCCATACAGCCTCATTCATATCGCTCTGATGTCTTACCCTAGAGCATGACATCCAGTCTCATTCATATCGCTCTGATGTCTTACCCTAGAACATGCCATCCAGCCTCATTCATATCGCTCTGATGTCTCACCCTAGAGCATGACATCCAGTCTCATTCATTTCGCTCTGATGTCTCACCCTAGAGCATGACATCCAGGCTCATTCATATCGCTCTGATGTCTCACCCTAGAGCATGACATCCAGCCTCATTCATATCGCTCTGATTTCTTACCCTAGAGCATGCCATCCAGCCTCATTCATTTCGCTCTGATGTCTCACCCTAGAGCATGACATCCAGTCTCATTCATAGCGCTCTGATGTCTTACCCTAGAGCATGCCATCCAGCCTCATTCATTTCGCTCTGATGTCTTACCCTAGAGCATGACATCCAGCCTCATTCATATCGCTCTGATGTCTTACCCTAGAGCATGCCATCCAGCTTCATTCATATCGCTCTGATGTCTCACCCTACAGCATGCCATCCAGCCTCATTCATATCGCTCTGATGTCTCACCCTACAGCATGCCATCCAGCCTCATTCATATCACTCTAATGTTTACTTAACATCCACACATCTCTTCCTCTCTCCCTCTCTCACTCTCACTCTCTCTCTCTTTCTCTGTCTCTCTCACTCTCTCTCTCTCTCTGTCTCTCTCACTCTCTCCTTCTCTCACTCTCTCCCTCTCACTCTCACCCTCTTTCACTCCTCTCTCCCTCACCCTCTCACTCCCTCTCTCCCTCTCCCACTCTCTCACTCTCTCACTCTCTCCCTCTCTCACTCCCTCTCTCTCTCCCTCTCTCACTCCCTCTCTCTCTCACTCTCTCCCTCTCTCCCTCTCTCACTCTCTCCCTCTCACTCTCACCCTCTTTCACTCCCTCTCTCTCTCACCCTCTCTCACTCCCTCTCTCTCTCACTCTCACTCTCTCCCTCTCACTCCCTCTCTCACTCTCTCTCGCCCTCTCTCACTCTCTCTCTCTCTCACCCTCTCTCACTCCCTCTCTCTCCCTCTCTCTCTCACTCTCTCCCTCCCTCTCTCTCTCACTCTCTCCACATTTTCCTTCCTGTTTTCTATCCCCTTCTCCATCTCCCCCTACAGTCTAAAGCTTTGATATACTGTATGTATAGAGTCGACATGCCATCTCTGAATTCAATTTATTTTGCTATTTATACTCTCTTCATGTGTATTATTACTTATTCTAAGCTGCATTTTTGAGCGTTTATTTTATAGCAACTACAAATTGTGTGATAATTTATTGTTGTACTGCCCTTTGTATTCCCTTCATTGTATTCCTAGGCTGAACCAGAAAATGGTCCCCTTGGTTCAGAGTTTTACTGTGATCGACAAAAAATAAATACATCACTCTGCTAATCCATCAGTCTGCAGATAGTAAAATGTTGTCTTCAGTTGTCTGACTTTAAAGCACAAACATAGCAGGTGTGGTACCCTGGACATAAAGGGACTGCTTTGGTTAGTAAGTACCTCATTAGGGATGCTTATTCTGTAGAATGACATTACCAGATGTTCATCATATTGATCACTTCTAGTAGCTTTAGCTATAGGGATTATATCCTGTCAAGAATATAGCAGTCAGCCATCTTCCAGAGCTTTAGGTACCATCCATGCGTCCAAACTGATAGCTTGAACTGAGCTGACTAAAAAGACAGGTTTGGGCATCAAGCCCTCCAGAGCTTTCCTGCCACTGAAGAAAGCACTCCTTTATGTGCTTTTGAGAATCGACGGACAGTTTGTGCTGTTGGTTTGCTGGGCAGATAAATTCCCTTTGGGGAAAAAAACTTACACGTTAAAATGTTTTATTGTACTTTCTTCATTAGGAAAAGTTATTTTTAAGCTATGAGTTTGTGTTTTAACAGAATGTCTTGAGACTTAACTGTACTTTTAAACAGGAACACACTTTTTTTCCTTTCAGTTTAAAAGTTGCTTAAAGTAATTGAAAACCATTTTTCTGTACAGAAATTGTGTTTATTTTGCCTTTTGAGGCTGGCAAAATGTTTTAAAGTGCTTTTTACTGTGTTTTTGTGTGAAAAAAGTCACTCTTAAAGACAAATTTTTACTGGCTTTTGCTGCTTGTTTTTCCTGGAAAAGACGCACCATATTTGATTTGAATGTGGAACAAACTATTGGTCCCATGGTCAATCCTTTTTCCAGGCACAAAAAGAAAAAGTTAAACAAACAGCCTTTACCACCACAGCAGGCTAGCAGTTTGCCTCAGCTGCAGGTGGGTAACTTTATTGAGGCCATAATTTTTTCATCAGCCCACTCATCTTTTACATGGATCCCTCTGGTGTAGCACCTGCAGTCATTATACACTGGGGGTTAGCCACATACCCCCTTTGCAGACTAGCCACGTTAGCTTGGAATATAGCTTCACAGCACAAGCTCATCTGTAGGTATTCTACATTCCATCAGAGCAAAACGATCTGGCACACAAGCTGAGCAGGACTACAGCAGACCCTCATGAATGGAAACTAGGTCAAGGGGACTACCAAGATTTGATCCATCTGTGGGGAGTCCTCTTTGAACAATCATCTGGCAATATTCTGCTCCAGGACTCCACGCAAGAAAGCCTAGAAAACAGATGTCATTTCTTTTCCTTTGACTAGAATGTTCCAGTATACTTTTCCATGCTTTCCATTGATATCCAAGGTACTTCTGAAGATTCAAAAGTAAATTCACCAAATATCATTTTGGTGACTCCCTTCTGGCCCAGGAAACAGTGGATGTTATGTGATCCTATCTCGCCTACATTCTGACTGATGGGTTCGGAGCCGATCCCTCGGCTCCGACTCGGCACGCTTATGCCAAAGAGCGAAGTCTCTTATTGGCTGAGCTTATTATATCCCAGGATGCACCACTACCAGTCCCCCAGATCTCGTTTGCCGCTAACAAGTGAAGACGTGGTCTCGAGCTGGCTGAGCTAAGTAGTGATTAATTTCACTAGTTTTCTGTCAGGAATTTCTATTTTTCTTCAACAAAAGCTGTTTTAACAGCTATTCTTGTGTTTTGAGTGAGTTTGGTGGAATTTACTTAGTAAATTCTTGTGTTGTGAGTGTTGTCTAGGAGTACCTCTTGTGTGTAAAGGCCTTTCCCGGTCTTTTTGATTGTAGGTGACTTCTGTTTTGTTAGGGATCTCGGATCCTTTATACTGTGGATAGTTTATCTTTCTTGTTAAAAAAAGGTCAAAGAGAGAGAATTTCTTAATAATTTACAGTGTTTGTACTGTGTTTTGGACTTTAATTCACCGGAATGTCTCAGGTACCTAGGCCTTCAGGCTTTAAAAAGTGCACCAAGTGCAACTTTAAAATGTCGATCACAGATGACCACTCTCTCTGTGTTTATTGTTTGGGGGCAAAGCATTTGCAGGAGTCCTGCAGCGTGTGTCACGCTTTTTCCTCGAGGATCCTCCAAGAGAGGAAAAATAAGCTCATATTAAAAGGTCTTGTAAAACCCTCCTTCGAAGAAGCTTTAGCATCCTCTCCTTCTCCCGCTAAAAAGAAAAGGGCGTCGGCTCCGACCAGTCCGTCGGATCCGACCGCCAAAAGACATAGGCAGGTTTCTCCTTCGGCTCCAAGGACTTCGGAGCCGAGGGCGGAACGGTCTGCCTCGATGCCACCAGCCTCGACTCCTCTGGCTTCGGAGCCGATGGCTGGGGCATCAAGAGGCGGGTCACCTTCGTCGGCTCCACTGGTCTCGGAGCCGACAAAGGTTGTCCGCTCAGACACTTCCTCCTCGGCGCCGAAGTCCTCCTCGGCACCGATGGAAACTAGTGTGGGTATTCCTTTGGCGCCGATAGTCATCGAGTCGCCTCGGAGCCGGTCCCCTAGCCCCTTGGGGCCGTTGGAGAGGCCATCTCGAACCCGTTCAGTATCCTCTAGGTCATCGAGGATGTCAGATTCGGACATAGACAGGGTGCTCCAAAGACTGTTCCAGTCCCCAGTCTTTCAAAAATTTGTTTCGGCTCCGACCCAGTTGGCTTGAGCCGATGGCCCATGCCCATGTCATTGCTATTCCTCCTCGACCGCTTGGCTCCGTGGAGCAGGTGCTGTTGGAGCCGGTGGAGATCTTAGGGTCGGCTCCGACCCTTACTCCAACCCCGGCCTTCGGGTCCGAGTTTGGTACACGGACTTCTTCGGCTGGACCTGGGGGTGATGTTTTGGGACCTATGCTGTCGGTTCCGAGCCTCCCTCTCGGTGCTTCGGCTGCGGGACTTCCGTCTGCTATCATGGCTCCGGGCACCGGACACTCCCAGGATTCTGGGGGTCCGGCTTTCAGAGCTATGAGGAGTGCCTTGGCCAAGTCTTCTTCGGCCATCTCTCCGGCTTTACCGGCACCTTCCCTGGGCGTGGAGACTGGGTCTTTGGCAGTTCCCCCGTCCTTAGGTAGCGGAGCCCCTGGGCCTGAGGTTACCCCCATTGGGGGTTCCCCTCCTCCTGAGGGTTCTTCGGAGTTGTCTTCAGAGGAACCCCCAAGGAAGAGATCGTGCAAGAGGAAGCACGTGGACTCCCCCGAGTCTATTACATCGGACACTGATCTTGATGATGCGGAGGGTCCTCGAAGTCGTCCTCGGATGATGTCTCATTTGCAGACATCTTAGAGATCCTCAAACAACGAGGCGGCTGGATATCCAAACCCCCCTCTGCTGATGAGTCAGTGCTCCTCAAGGCCTTCGGGGCTCATCCCTCCGCCTCCTGGGTGTCTCCGCCCTTCGATGAGCTCCTGGATTTAGTTTGTCGGAGGGCGTGGGAACATCCAGATACCGTGGAACCAGTCCCTTCTCGTCCTAACAAATTTTTGTCTGCCCCACCCGAGAAGGAGTTTCTGACTAAAGGCGTGGCTGTAGATGCCATGGTGGTGGCATCTGCTACACAACAGGACGTGGCAGAGGCTTCAACGTCCGTCCATCCTCCTAATAAGGAGTCTAGGAGCATGGACCGGTACGGGAAGCGTACCCTGACTTCAGCGGCCTTTACTTTAAGGTCCCTGAATTATTTGGCACATTTTACCAGGCTTCAGAGGGATCTGGTCAAGGAGCTGTCAGATTCCCTCTCAGGTAACCTACCTGAGCAGCTAGCCCAGTCGGTTAGCTCTCAGTTGGCTATCCTTGCTTCAATTTCTAACTCGTCCATGAGGCTCATTTCGTATGCGGCCGAAGGGGCGGGTAGAGCGGCAGGCACAGGCGTGGCTCTACGGAGACAAGCCTGGCTCCGTTTGTGTCGTTTTGCGGAGGCCTTCAAGTCTTCCTTCGCCGACGCTCCCTTTGATGGGTCCTCTTTGTTTGGACCTAAGGTTAAAGACACTCTTACCCGCTGTGAGCAAGAAGGAAAAACTTTATCTGCCGTAGGTGCACGTTATTCCACTCCCTTTCGGCCTTATCCCAAGGCTAAAGGAGGAGGGAAGATGTGGTTCCGCAAATCACGTAAGTTTTTCCATCAACAGCAGGAAGATTCCCCTTCCAGAGGCAGAGGACGGGGAAATTTTTCTGGGAGACGCCGTCCCAGAGGCGACAGAGGGCCCCGCAATTCTGGAGACCGCGAGTCCTTTCGTGGCTCTTCAGCCTCCCACACTTCATGAGGGATTGCCCGGCTGTGCTGCTCCGGAGCCAGTCGGGTGCCATTTTGCCAAGCACCTAAAAGCCTGGGAGTCAATCACTCAGGACAGATGGGTGCTTCGGATTATTGCCGGAGGTTACACCATCCCTTTCACACACTCACCCCCACCGTCCAAAAAAATCCTGGACCCACCACCCAGTCAAAGGGAAATTGCAGCCGCAGAAGCTTTAAAGCTGCTAGAAAAAGGAGTCATCCAACCGGTCCCCACAGACCAGATCGGATCCGGAAATTACTCAAGGTTCTTTTTAGTGCCAAAAAAGACAGGGGACCTGAGACCAATATTGGATCTCAGCAGACTAAACCAATCCGTCACGAAATCCAAATTCCGAATGGTCACGTTACAATCCATTCTCCCATTGTTGGAGAAGGATGTTTGGATGTGCTCCATAGATCTCAAGGACGCCTATTATCACATACCAATACATCGGGCATCCAGGAAGTATCTGCGCTTCAGCCTGGGAGACAGTCATTTCCAATTTTGTGCTCTGCCCTTTGGTCTCACCACAGCCCCCAGGGTGTTCACCAAATGTTTGGCAGTAGTAACGGCTCACCTGAGGAGTCTTGGATTCCAAGTGTTTCTCTATCTGGACGACTGGCTCCTGACTGCCACCACCAGTCATCTACTAATGGACAACCTCAAAGCCACCATCTCCCTGGGTGCTACCCTGGGAATTACATTCAATTGGTCAAAGTCTGTCTTGCTGCCCTCTCAGCATAAGGTTCATAGGAGCAGAGATAGACTCAAAATTGATGCGCGTTTTTCTTCCTACCGAAAGGATCCAAACTTTACAAGGCCAAGTTCAAGCCCTGATTTCAAGATCCAAGGCCCCAGCCAGGATGGTCCTACAAGTTTTAGGTTCGATGTCTGCCACGGTTCTTCTAGTTCCTCTGGCAAGATTGCACATGAGGATTCTTCAGTGGCTATTATTGACTCAATGGTCCTTTCAGGATCTTCCCTCAATCACCCCATTATGATTACAGAAACATGCAAGCGGGACCTTCGCTGGTGGCTTCAGACATCCAATCTAAATCAGGGAAGTCCTTTTGTTATTCCTCTCCAGTGGTCACCCTGACGACAGATGCCTCCCAGACAGGGTGGGGGGGGCATTGTCTGGGCAGGTTAGTTCAGGGCTCCTGGCTTCCAGACGAAACTTTTCTCCACATCAATGTATTGGAGATGAGGGCTGTACTTCTGTCCTTACAGGCCTTACACAAGTTTCTCCCTCAGGGCATAATCGCCATCCACACAGACAACATGTCGGTGGTCTGGTATCTAAACAAACAAGGAGGGACCAGATCTTACCCCCTTTGCAGAGAGGCCATGAGGGTGTGGGAATGGGCGGTAGCTACCAGCCGTTTCTTGGTAGCGACCCACATTCCGGGGAAATCAAATATATTGGCAGACAGATTAAGCAGGACAATTCTCTCTCCTCATGAGTGGTCCCTAAACGAAACAGTAGCAGCTCAGGTTTTCAGGAGATGGGGGACGCCGTGTTGCGACCTGTTTGCAACACCACAAAATACAAAGTGCAAAAGGTTCTTCTCCTTGACTCCACATCAGGGGGAAGCAGCTATGGATGCTCTAGCACAACCTTGGCCAACAGGGCTACTTTATGCCTTTCCTCCGATTCCACTTCTCTCCAAAGTCATTCAGAAAGCTTCTCAATTGGGGTCCACAATGATACTAATTGCTCCGCACTGGCCTCGTCAGGTATGGTTTCCCTACCTGAAGAAACATGCGGTGGACGATCCTTGGACTTTAGATCTAACTCCGGATCTGCTAATTCATCAGTCGGGACGACAACATCAGTCCCTTCACTCCTTGAAGTTGACAGCTTGGCTCCTCCACTTCCGACTTTAGTGAGAAATCACACATTAGACCCGGAAGTTATTCACATTTTATCTTCGGCCCACAAACCCACCACTAAGAAATTGTACCTCAGTAAGTGGAAGAGGTTTGCTATCTGGGCTCAACTCAGGGGCTTAGACCCTATCACTGCTCCAATCCCAGAGGTTTTGAAATTCTTAACATCCCTGTTTAATCAAGGATCTTCTGTCTCTACTATTAAAGTCCAACTAGCGGCTATCTCTAAATTTCACGAATCCATGGATCCTCCATTGATGAGCAGCAGATTATGCAAAACTTTCATTAAGGGTGCGGGCCTGTTAAGACCCCCAGTTTTTCATCCTGCGCCTCCGTGGGATCTTGATTTGGTGCTTCGTGCATTAACATCTTCCCCTTTCGAACCGGCTGCTACATGTGAGTTAAAATATCTGTCTTGGAAAACTGCCTTCTTAGTTGCAATTACCTCTGCAAGAAGAGTTTCAGAGCTTCAAGCCCTATCTATCAAACCACCGTACTTGATTTTTCACAAGGATAGAGTATCACTTAGGCCTAATCCATCTTTTGTCCCAAAGGTCTGTTCTAATCTCTGTCTCCAACAATCTCTAGAGCTACCAGTTTTCTTTCCAAAATTCTCCAATGAAGCAGAATACACTCTCCATAAATTGGATGTTCACAGGCAATTGCGTTTCTATTTAGACAGGACTCAGCAAATTCGTAAATCAGACCAGTTGTTTGTGTCCTTCTCAGACAATAAATTGGGTAAAACCATCATTAAAGCTACTATCTCCAAATGGATTAGAGATTGTATAACTCAGGCTTATTCCTGTTCGAATAAGCAACTTACAACATCTATCAAAGCTCACTCTACCAGAGCTATGGCGACTTCTATAGCTTTTCATTCCAAGCTCGCTATTTCTGAGATTTGTGCTGCGGCTACTTGGTCCAATCCGCACACTTTCATTTCCCACTATAAATTGGATGTGGCATCTAAAGGGCGAGCATCATTTGGTTCCACGGTACTCAGGAGTGTTTTCCAGTGAGCCACCCAGGATTCAGGTGCTAGGGACGCTGTCCCATCAGTCAGAATGTAGGCGAGATAGGATCACATAACATCTTTTAGTTATGTACTCACCATAACTTCAGATGTTTGGGATCCATCTTGCCTACATTCCTAATACCCACCCTCCTTCCCCCTGCCTTGGAGATCAGAAGAGATTGAACGGTTTGAGTTCTACTGTTTTTATCTTGTTTCATCTGACGATGTTATATAATCAGTGCGTGCATGTGTGCATGTATGCGGACAAACTAGATCTGGGGGACTGGTAGTGGTGCATCCTGGGATATAATAAGCTCAGCCAATAAGAGACTTCGCTCTTTGGCATAAGCGTGCCGAGTCGGAGCCGAGGGATCGGCTCCGAACCCATCAGTCAGAATGTAGGCGAGATGGATCCCAAACATCTGAGGTTATGGTGAGTACATAACTAAAAGTTCTCTCTTCATTTGAAAATGGCCAGGGCAGTTACCAGAAGCTTCCTCACAGACTACATGTGCTCATACAAGAACAGGGATGTGTGATACAGCCCAATGTCAATTAGCTTCTTTCTGCTTAATTCCTTTTAGACATCTGTTCACTGAGGAAATGCAGTGAGAGCTAATGGAGGCAAGAAAGCTTACTGCTAGAAAAGTATGTATTAGCACATGGAGAGGGTTCTATTAGTAGATGCCAGCAGCATAACCATCACCTATTCCTGGCTAGTTGTTCTCTAGTTCTTCAATATTTGTGTGAGTTACTATACTATGGCCTTTCTTAGTCCTCTATCAGGGTTCATTTATCAGCCATTTCAGCATGTCTGCCTGTGGATCCTCCTCTTTCAATGCAGTTTTGTGTCAAAATGTTCTGGAAACGGGTTTTCCGTAAGAGGCCTCCAAGAAAACAGGTGGCCCCTGCTTAGGATCTTAATTCTATGTTAGAGAAGCTAATGCTTGCTTAGTTTGAACCAGCTAATCTTGCTAACTTTAGTTTCTTAACATAGAAAACAGTCTTACTGATTGCTATGGCCTCTGCAAGAACGGTATCTGAGTTGCAAGTTCTTATGGTGAGTCAACCCTATCTCATTTTCCATAGAGACAGGGTTTATATGAGAACTAATCCTTCTTTTATGCCTAGAGTTTTATCCGAGTTTACTTTAAGCCAAACTATCCACTTCCCCATTTTATTTCCTGAACCTAAAATGAGGTAGAAAGGTACTTCATACCTTGGATGTCCACAGACAACCTGAGTATTGTCTTGACAGAACTAAATTTTTCAGATCTTCAGATCAATTATTAACTTCTTGTTCATAGATGTTTACTAGGCTAATGACCACAAAGGCCTTTTTAAACCTACCCATGTATCCCATATCTCTGACAAGTACTGATATCCTTGATAACTGCAAGCTGGGGCTTGGAAGATAAAACATTTACAAGCAGGGGCCTGGAAGATGAACCATTTACAAGCAGGGGCCTGGAAGATGAACCATTTACAAGCAGGGGCCTGGAAGATGAACCATTTACAAGCAGGGGCCTGGAAGATGAACCATTTACAAGCAGGGGCCTGGAAGATGAACCATTTACAAGCAGGGGCCTGGAAGATGAACCATTTACAAGCAGGGGCCTGGAAGATGAACCATTTACAAGCAGGGGCCTGGAAGATGAACCATTTACAAGCAGGGGCCTGGAAGATGAACCATTTACAAGCAGGGGCCTGGAAGATGAACCATTTACAAGCAGGGGCCTGGAAGATGAACCATTTACAAGCAGGGGCCTGGAAGATGAACCATTTACAAGCAGGGGCTTGGAAGATAAAACATTTACAAGCTGGGGCTTGGAAGATGAACCATTTACAAGCAGGGGCCTGGAAGATGAACCATTTACAAGCAGGGGCCTGGAAGATGAACCATTTACAAGCAGGGGCTTGGAAGATAAAACATTTACAAGCAGGGGCCTGGAAGATGAACCATTTACAAGCTGGGGCTTGGAAGATGAACCATTTACAAGCAGGGGCCTGGAAGATGAACCATTTACAAGCAGGGGCCTGGAAGATGAACCATTTACAAGCAGGGGCCTGGAAGATGAACCATTTACAAGCAGGGGCCTGGAAGATGAACCATTTACAAGCAGGGGCCTGGAAGATAAAACATTTACAAGCAGGGGCCTGGAAGATGAACCATTTACAAGCAGGGGCCTGGAAGATGAACCATTTACAAGCAGGGGCCTGGAAGATAAAACATTTACAGGCAGGGGCCTGGAAGATGAACCATTTACAAGCAGGGGCCTGGAAGATGAACCATTTACAAGCAGGGGCCTGGAAGATAAAACATTTACAGGCAGGGGCCTGGAAGATGAACCATTTACAGGCAGGGGCCTGGAAGATGAACCATTTACAGGCAGGGGCCTGGAAGATGAACCATTTACAAGCAGGGGCCTGGAAGATGAACCATTTACAAGCAGGGGCCTGGAAGATGAACCATTTACAAGCAGGGGCCTGGAAGATGAACCATTTACAAGCAGGGGTCTGGAAGATGAACCATTTACAAGCAGGGGCCTGGAAGATAAAACATTTACAAGCAGGGGCCTGGAAGATGAACCATTTACAAGCAGGGGCCTGGAAGATAAAACATTTACAAGCAGGGGCCTGGAAGATAAAACATTTACAAGCAGGGGCCTGGAAGATGAACCATTTACAGGCAGGGGCCTGGAAGATGAACCATTTACAAGCAGGGGCCTGGAAGATGAACCATTTACAAGCAGGGGCCTGGAAGATAAAACATTTACAAGCAGGGGCCTGGAAGATGAACCATTTACAAGCTGGGGCCTGGAAGATGAACCATTTACAAGCAGGGGCCTGGAAGATGAACCATTTACAGGCAGGGGCCTGGAAGATGAACCATTTACAAGCAGGGGCCTGGAAGATGAACCATTTACAAGCAGGGGCCTGGAAGATGAACCATTTACAGGCAGGGGCCTGGAAGATAAACCATTTACAAGCAGGGGCCTGGAAGATGAACCATTTACAAGCAGGGGCCTGGAAGACGAACCATTTACAAGCAGGGGCCTGGAAGATAAACCATTTACAAGCAGGGGCCTGGAAGATGAACCATTTACAAGCAGGGGCCTGGAAGATGAACCATTTACAGGCAGGGGCTTGGAAGGTGAACCATTCACAGGATGCTTGTGCCCATTACAGGCACGGGTACAAAACAGGCATGAATTTCTTGTTCCCAGTCCAGTTGCCAAGTTGCACTTGAATTGGGTTATGGAGGAACTCTGCTTCACATGGATGTGGAGCCTGTTCCAGAGAAGGAATAGCCTCTGGGATACATATCTGTCTCAGCAGCAGGTCCTGTTTATATCACAGGCAAGGTTTAAGTCTTTAGAATGGGTAATTCTGGTGCTGTTTGTTTTGCAGATATGTAAGAGGTCCATCGGGGAGGAGTCTGACAACGCCAATCATAGATATCCCCTCAACAGTCTGTACGAGACAGAATACAGGGAATAAGGCCTTCAGGCAGTCTACAGAGGATGTATTACTTACTCCCTGTATTATTATAGTGAAGAACCTCTGTGGACATTCCAATTGTTGGATATACCTGGTTAGGTACATACAAAAGGGTAAGAAGAAGGGACAACCTGTATGAAAAGAGAGTATTTCCAATTGTTGTCTGAGGCTGCTGCCTTTTGTTATACTCACCATAACAAAATTATTCCATTTAGGTCAAGACCCACTCTACCAGGGACTTGGCTTCATCTATGGCTTTTGGGAAAGGGTTGGATTCCAGAAGCTGCTACATGGTCCTCTGTACATACCTTTACAAAGCTCTGTAAGCTTGATTCCTTCTCTACATCCAAATCAAGCTTTTCTAGGACCATTCTCCAGGGGCTCCTGGACTCTTTTCTTTACATCTCCCAAATTTATTTTTTTTATTTATTTTACTTTTGTTTACCGGGTTTGTCCAACTGGATACATGTCCATTTTCAGTGGAGGCCCAGGGAGAAAAGCTCCAGTTATACAGTATAATAACAATATACAAAAACATTGCATAGCATTTAGACATTACAATAGAAGCACTAGACATTTCAAAAACAACATATTGAGACAATATAAGGAAAACTTAGACAGTGACATTAGTTAGAGTAATAGTTCTGAGTTAACAAAAATAGGAATGAGACAGAAGCATAAGGTTAGTAGGATTATAGGTAACTAGTGAAGAGAGACAAAGACTAGATGGAAGGGGTCGTAGTAATGAAATGATAAGAAGTGCATAGATATGGGAGAGAATAAAATTATGGTAGCGTCAGATAGTTTGTAAAAAGGAAAGAAAAGATAGTTAGTCTGGGTTATTACAAGAGCATAACCAGTGATTAGAGAGAAAGAGTTTTAGTTTGGTTTTAAATATTGGGAGAGAGGTGAGGGTGGTCAGATCGTTTGGTAGTTGATTCCATATTTTACCCACTGTGCTTGAAAATAAAGATTTGCCTGCTAAGTTATTTGAGAAGGAAATGTGAATCAACATTTTGTTGGCAGAGCGCAGATTCTTCAGATTATTATAAGGTCTTATAAGGGTAGAGAGAATTGGGGTGTTACTAGGTTGGTAAAGGGCTTTGTGGGCAATTGTGAGTTGATTAAATTGTAATAGTAGTGGTAATTCAAGCCACCCTAACTGTTTTAGATTCTGACAGTGGTGGGTCCTAAAAGGAGAGTTGGTAGCAAATCTTGCAATATTATTGTATGATTTAGTTAGATTGTTTAGGTTATGTTTGGAAAGATTTGTATATATAGGGGAAGCATATAACAGGGTAGAGATTAAGTGAGTTCTGGCTATTGTGGCTCTGGTTGTTGGTGTCAGGAAAGGTTTAATGCGGTAGAGGAATCCAAGTTTTTTATTAGTATATTTAATTGTAGAATTTATATGAGAGTCAAACAAAGTTGATTGTCAATAGTAATTCCTAGCAGTTTGGTAGTGGGGTCTGGAGAGATAACGGTGCCATCATCAGATGTAAGTGTGAAATGGAGAGGGGGTGATAGATGAGATGGGGTAAAGAGCACTAATTTGTTTTTTTTAGGGTTAAGGAGAAGGCAGTGGTTAGTGAACAATTTTTCTATAGTAGAGAAGGCTTTCTGTGTGTGAGAATGAAGATCAGTTTGAGATGAGGCAGAGCAAATGATAGTGGAGTCATCAGCATATTGGATACAGATAGACTGCGGAATGGAGAGATGAAGGTCATTTATAAAGATGGAAAACAATAGTGGACCTAAAATAGAGCCTTGTGGGACACCTAGAGAGGTAGGAAGAAGGTCAGAAAGATGGTTCTGCCAGAGAACTGCTTGTTTTCGGTTGTCCAGATAGGATGTGAACCAGTTCATCGTAGGATGGTCGAAGGAGAGGGACTTCAGTAAGTGGAGGAGAAGTTGATGATTGACCATGTCGAAGGCTTTAGATAGATCAACAAAGAAAGCAGAGGATAAAATATTATTGTTACGATTATTGTTGATACAGTTAGTAAAGGATAGTAAGGCTGTGGTGGTACTATGAAATGGCCGAAATCCGTGTTGACAGTTAGCTAGGAGCTGATGTTGAAGTAGGTGGGTAATAAGTTGTTTATGGATACATTTCTCCTTAATTTTAGCAAGTGGGGAGAGTAGAGCAATGGGGCGTAAGTTAGAGAACTCAGTAGAGTCTCCACCTTTGTGGAGAGGAATAATGTAGGAGATTTTCCAAATTGATGGGATTAAGCCTTCTGTTAAGGTTCTATTGATTAATATAGAGACTGGGTAGGCAATTGCTTTGGCTCCTATTTTGAGGTATTCGGCTGGTAATTGGTCAGCTGAGGGAGTGTTAGGTTTTAGTTTTTGAAGTAGAGAGGAGATATAGGAGGTAGTTAGCTAAGGTTAGCTACCCGTATAGCTACGGCTACTGCAGTAGTGATGAATATGATGAATATAGTACAGCTGTGTAAGTAAAACTTACCATAACAGTAGATGCCCAAATGATTACTGTTGCAGCAGCAGCAGCTCCCTCCCTCAATCTTCCCTATTTTTGCTGTATCTTTAATGCCAAGGGTGTGGAACTGTATTTATTTTTTGTTCCTAGCATTGTCCTTTCAGGGCTCAGACCCTCTTTCTGCTGGCTGGAAAGCTCTGAAGTGCTTTGTGCCCAAACTTGTCTTTTAGTCAGCTCAGCTCGAGTTGACTGAAAGTTTGGGTACATGGAAGGTGCCCCCAAAGCTTTAGAAGCTGTCTGGCTATTATATCATTGGCAGAATATAATCCATATAGCTAAGTCTACTGCAACAGTGATCATTCAAACATCTGTTACATTAAGTTTTACTGACACAACTACACTTTCTTGAATACAACTGACAAGTTTTGGGCTGGAGTAGAAGCATTCCTCAAATGCATTGCATTTATTCAAAAAATGAAATTACAATAGGTAAATTAGACTCTCCTTTCACTCAGTACTTTCTTACAAAAAGACTGGGAAATTTGGTGTGCTGTATCCACTACTCCTGATTTCTCTAACCTTGATCACCTTGACATTAAACAAGTTCAGCTGACTCCCTGGATGATTCAAGTTACCAAAGAGCCCTTGCCAATACTGCAGGCTCAGAAAATGCCTCAGCTGATGGTGGGTGAATCCTTTGTAGCCATTTGTTATTCCTCAGTCCAGTTATTTACCTCTCTGACTTTCTCTGGTATGGTACATTCAGCCACCACAAACCAGGGGTCAGCCACATCCTCTTTGTTTTTAAAAAAAAAAAAAAAAAAAAAAAGACTTTACACAGTATCTCAAACAAAAAAATATTTGAACCAATGTTGTCTTTTCTGTCTGTTTCTCAATGGATGGATTTGACCTCAGATCCAGCCATGGCCACTTCCAAGCTTTCTATTCAGTGCTCAGTCTTCTCCCTACCCATGATCCCTGTGAATAAAACAAGCTGCCTCACATCTCGTCTGTTACTCAAAAAGCTACAATGGGTCATGGTGCTCAGGAGACTCTAGCACAGAACTTCAAGATTTTTTCTTTTTAAATAAATAATTCTTTATCCTTTTATATATATATATATATATATATATATATATATATATATATATATATATATATATATATATATATATATGGGTTTACTTCATATCATCTAAATACCACAATATCAAATCCCACATCGTTGAGACCAAATCAATGAAAACACTTCAGCGAAAAACTGGATTGACAAATATATTTCCGGGTTAAGTAATCACTCATTCATGAAGTCACGAAAATGAAATCACAGCATTCCCCAACCCACCCAGGTGGGGGGATATGCCCCCCATACCCCCTAACTAAATATACCAACCAAACACCCTAATAATGGATGATTTCAACTACCCCACCATTAACTGGGAAAACTACTCATGTACCAACTCATTCGCTCAACGCTTTCTGGAATTCATAAACTCCAGTGCCCTGGATCAACTTATCCACATCCCCACCAGGGGCAACAATATCCTAGATCTACTCATTGCCAACATGTGTGACCGGTGTTCCACACCTGAAGTCAACGCCTCATTGGTCCAATCCGACCATAAGCTAATTACTCTAGATATCCACATCCTGCCCCCACCCCCCATTAAGGAAACCATGGTAAAAAAGTTCTCCAAAGCCAACTTCATGCTTCTTAAGACAGAAGTGGTGAATTTCATGACACCCATGCAGATGGACAATACAGTTATAACTACTGAATCCTACACAATTGCACTTTATAAGCACTTACATGAGTGCATGGATCATGCTATCCCAAACAGAACCAAGATGCTATCCTCCAAAAAAAGGAAGCCAATCTGGTGGTCCCCTGCCATAAACAAATTGTACAACAGAAGGAAGAAACTGTTGCAAAAGAGAGTAAAATCCCATGAGTGGAGGAGCTCCCTGGTCAGCCTCAGTAAGAAGCTGCAATCCCTGATAAAATCCTCCAAAGCTAGTTATGAAAACAAAATTGCCACTGATTCTAAAGACAACCACAAAGCATTCTATAGCTATGTCAAGAATCTTAATGGCAACACTCAGATCTGCTCTGAGTTACAGCACAATGGCACTAAATATACAGATCCAACTGATATTGCCAACATCCTGGCAGATAGGTTCAGTGCTAACTTTACCCCCCTCTCACCCCCTAAAGAGCCCATCTCTATACCAGAAGAATGCAAAGTTCCTGTAATCATGGCTGCACAGGTAAAAAACACTCTCCAAAGCCAAGAACACAGCATCCATGGGACTAGACAACATCCCAGGCTGCGTTCTACATGCACTACAGAACGAACTGGCACCCCACCTAAGTACCATGTTCAATCATAGCCTCACCTCAGGCTTTGTGCCTGCTGAATGGCGCACAGCAACAGTTATCCCACTCCACATGGGGGTGCCACCACGGACCCCAGGAACTACCGCCCCATTAGCCCGACGAGCCTGGTCTGCAAGGCCATGGAACATATCATCATGAAACTTATAAACAAAGACATTGGTAATCTCCAAACTCTGGACCCCATCCAGTTCGGGTTTGTAAAAGGCAGATCATGTCTCCTAAACCTGATAGACTTCTTTGAAACAGTCACCAAAGCCGTAGACAAGGGTAAGGTGGGTCACACAGCCTATCTAGATCTTGCCAAGGCTTTTGACACCATCTCCCCTCTGGAATTATAGATAAACTCACTAAACTGTGTATAAATCCCTATGTCACCAAGTTGGGTTGCCAACTGGCTCACTGACAGAACCCACACTGTGAAAGTAGCAGACTCCAAATCCGACTTCAGACCAGTGACAAGTGGAGTACCACAGGGTTCAGTCCTGGGTCCTCTCCTGTTTGGTATCTACTTCTCTGAAGTACAGGCTAACACAGAAGGTCTTTGGCTAATGAAGTTCGCAGATGACTGCAAACTAGGAGCCATAATAAAAACTCCTAACAATGTGGACATCCTACAAATGGGCCTCACTGAGACAGATGCCTGGTGTCAAAGTCATGGTCTCAAGCTCAATGCCAAAAGTGCATTGTAATACCCTTTTGTAAAAACTCTGTACCCATGAACTACAACATAGGCGGTAGTATACTTAACACTGAAAGTGTGATAAGAGACCTTGAGGCACAGGTGGACAGTAGTCTCTCCTTTGATAATCACATTGCCACAGTAGTCAGGAAATCCTTCTACGTAGCACACCTCATCACAAAAGGTTTCTCATCCAGAAAAAAAGAGGTCATTGTTCCCCTCTACTCATCACTCATTAAACCCATTATAGAGTACAATGCCCCTTTTGGTATGTACCTCACAAGACATCTACAACAACTGGAAAGGCTGCAGAAATACCTCACAAAGAGTATTAACTGCCTGAAACAGATGCCCTATGCAGACCATCTCAAAAAACTCCAGCTTTACTCCGTCGCATATCGCCTACTCAGAGGTGATCTCTGCCTAACATACAAAGCTATTTCAAACCTAGAGCTGTTGGACATGCTCCACTTAAAGAAATCCCAATCCCTCCAAGCTACACGCTCTAGGGACCTAAACCTTGTCACCACAATAAACAGAACATGCCGGAAGGATAAATTCCTGTCCCAGAGACTTCCCATACTCTGGAATAAACTACCTGTCTATATCAAACAAAGCTCCTCATTAGCACTCTTCAAGAAAAATCTTGATGATTGGATGGGAAATAGGAAATTCACCCTGGGGATCACCTCTGTGGCTCTGCTCGACAGTGGCACAGGAAAATCATTTTCTTGGGTGGCAAAAGCCAGAGTACCTTTTTGGCTGGGCTTGTATAGGCCCCAGGGCTGATAGCCTAGTACCTACCTATGAACTCTGAAATTGCACTACAGTTGGGAAAAGGGCAAAGTTCACCTTGTTAGCCAATAGGTTACTTACCCTGGGAATAGATTCGCTGATCTGGTCTTTCACTGAAGTGAGTTTTCATTGATTTCATCTCGATGATGTGGGATTCAATATTGTCGGGTTTTGATATTCGATATTTTCAGGTAGGCCCATATATAGATATATATATATATATATATATATATATATATATATATATATATATATATATATATATATATATATATATATATATATGGTTTCACTTCAGAATGTTGAGTTACTGAAAACTCAAACTTCATATGGTGAAGACCATATGATCGAGTTTTCCGAAACTCGAAAATGTGAAGTTTTGATAAAAAAGACTTTAATTTAGTTGATAATAAGTTTTTTGCAGAGGGGCAAATTCCCCTGCACCCTCCCTACTTAAATATACCATCTCCGTGATTGCACTATAGCGAAACTTTTGGGCAGAGAGTTCTGATTGAGAGGAGGAACAAACTCATACTGAAGGTTCTTCTTCAACTATCAGGAGACAAGCCTTTTTCAGTTTCGGGGAAGTCAATGGCTCTGACTCATTTCTCTTCTTCTTCCCCTTTGAAAAATTGAAAAAAGAAAGAGAGACATAAAGAGACAGAAAAGGACAGGTCTAAGTCTTCAAAACAGATGTCTCCTGACCCAACGGCATCATCGCTCCAGCCACTTCAGCTAAAATATCTAAGACCACAGAGCCAGAACTGTTATCAGATCTTTTAATTATTTGATCTGCTACACAACCAAGATTTTTACCATAACTTGTGACTCCTAGGCTCTGGTCTCTGACTCTTCAGGATAGACCCAGGTATCCTTCCAGGCCTTCTTCCTCTACTTCTTCCCTATGATCAGTCAGATCTACTCAGACTCTCATGAAAGTGGAGATGGACAGGATAATGAGGCATTTCCTTTGGTCTCGGATTCAGTTGGAGTTTTTTCTGGTACTGACCACTGTGGAATCCTGGAGGTATGTGTCACCTTCTAGATTTTTTATAGCTCTTTCTCCAATCCATCCTGTAGGATTTTAGCATTTGGATCTGTCTTTAACCCAAGACAGGTCTGCATTGGAGCTGAGGTTACATTCTTGCTCGACTCCGAAGAGTTCTCTGGCAGAGTCGATTCCAGCACACTCAGAGCCATTGGAGCTAAACTGTCAATGACAACTCTGATAGGTTGGATTGGATCCAAAATACTCAGAGCCCCTTCTTCCATTAGAAGCGTTGGTTTTGGATAGCTTGGCTCCGGTGTCAGCATCGGATCCAAGTGAACGCCATTCAGGTTTGAACTATTTAGGGGTTTTGGCTGCAGATGCAGAGCTCTCCATATCCATCTTGGGCTCAGAGCCTGAGGCTTTCTAGAACATCCTCTCCCAGCCAAGAGAAATCTGACCTATCTGAGCTTGATTCTATCCATCCCCATAGGATTTCTCAGGGTCTGAAACCTGCTTTTCCTGTCTCACTGGGACATCCAGTTTTGGAAAACTTTGAGTTTGTTCTCCACAGAGAATCCATCCCTGTTTCCAAGTCCTCTCCTGAACCTCCCACAGCAGATGTCCACAGGAAACATATGTGTAAGAGGAGGCACTTAGAGTCCCCCAAGGAATTTCCTACCACTGGCACTGATTTTGAGGAAGGAGAAAGTTTCCCTAGATCCCCCCTTGAGAACATCTTTATTTGGGGAGATTTTGGAACTTCATAGACAGAGAGGGGGTGGTCCTCCCAAGGCCCTTCTCCAGGGGAGTCAGTGTTTCTTTCAGTCCTGGCCCATTTACTTCTTGGGTGGTTCCCCCCACTAACAAGATGGTAGACCTAATCTCTTTGTGGGCATGGAAGGCACCAGACATGGCTGAACCTGTTTCTAATGAGGCTGATAAATTTTTGGTCACTCTTAAAATACACCCTAGTGGAGCAAGGATTCTCCTGTCAATTCCATGGTAATGGTGGCAGCCACTATGAAAGAGTTGGCTGAAGAGAGTGCCTCAGTCCATCCACCCATGAGAGAGTCATGTGTGTTGGACAGATTTGGGAAGCGTGTATACACCTCATCTACCTTTTCATTGAGAGCATTTAATTACCTGGCACGTCACTCATTTCCAGAAATATTTGACTAAGTAGATTGCCAAACCTCTTCTAAGGACCTTGTCTGTGGATCAAAGAAAGGCTATTGATTCACAACTGGCTAGTCTACCTACAATCCCTGTCCAGTGCCTCTATGCACCTTATCTCTAATGCTACAGAGGGTGCATCTAGAGCAGCTGCTACAGGCACTTCCATCAGAGGACATGCCTGGTTGAGGCTTTGTGACTTTGCAGAACATTTCAAGACATCTTTCATCAATGCCCATTATGATGAATCTACCTTGCTTGGTCCTAAAGTCAAGCAAACTGTCTCCAGACTTGAAAAGGATGATAAATTCCTCTTCACTGTAGTGATCAGACTCTCAACACCTCAATGTACCTTGTCCAGAAATTAGAAGGGATGTAAGAAGAATGTGGTGTCATAAGTCCCAGGAGTTCCTGTCAGACACTTCTGGAGAAAGAGCTCACCAAGGCAGAGGGGGAAACATTTATAATGAATGTCACCCAAGTGGCAGAGGTGGTCCACAAAATCAGAGCTTCAGAGGATCTTTCTCAGAGAAGCCTTTCAAGTGCTCCTGAGTGTTTGCCTGACTGTCATACTCTGGAGGCAGTCAAGGTGTGCTTATCACTGCGCCCAACAACCCGGACGATCATCACTCAAGATAAATGGGTTCAGAGGATAGTAACCAGGGGCTATATCATACCTTTCCATACTCCCCTATCACTTCAGAAAATAATTCCTGATGTTCCACCCTCACAAAGGGAAGTGGACACTTCAGAAATAGAGAAGATACTATGAAACTGAGTGATCCAAGAGGTCCCACCAAACCAGAAAAGATCTGAAATTTACTCAAGATTCTGTTTGATGCAAAGAAAAAATGGAGACCTTAGACCAATTTTGGATCTAAGATGACTAAACAAGTTTGTGAAACAAACAAAATTCTGGATGGTCAGGTCACGGTTCAGTCCACTCCTCCATTTCTCAGGAAAGACTATTGGATGTGCTCGATAGATATTCAGGATGTGTACTACCATATAAAGATGGACAGGTGATCCAAAAAGTATCTTCATTTCCAGCTGGGAGCCATTCACTTACAGTTCAGAGCACAGTCCCTGGGGTGTTCACCAAGTGCATGGCAGTGGTAGCAGCTCACCTACAACTGCAAGGGTTTGAATATTCCTATACCTGGACAACTGGTTCATCACTGCCCCTAACAGGAATCTGCTCTTCAAACCAGACATGCCTTGCTCCATCTGTGTACAGACTTTGGAATCACAGTGAACTTAAAAAGGTCCAGGTTATGACCATTTCAGTCTCTGGAGTTAATTGGAGCAACTTTGGACATAAGGTCTCAGATAAAGTTTCCTCCTTCAAGAACCTCATTTCATCACCAAGCACAGAACTTCTATCTTACCTAAAGCCACCAGCAAGACTAGTCTTTTGTCTTTTGGGCTGCATGGCTGCTTCAATCAGATTTTACATGCGTGTCCTACTATGGATTCTGGTAGTTCAGTGGACAATCAGAGAACAGTCTTTATTCTTTCCAGTGAATCTGACAAACATCTACAGGAGACACATCCAGTGGTGGCCGGAGTCTCCACAAGTTATACAAGGATGTCCATTCAGTCTGCCCTTTCTCCAAGCCACAGTGACCATAGACACTTCCTAGTTGGGGTGGGGGGCATTATCTGGGAAAGACAGTCTAAGACACATAGTCTCAGACAGAGGCCAGTCTTCACAGCAATTTCTTGGAGTTAAGAGCTGTCCTGCTATAGTTGCAGGCCTTTCAGGAATCTACACCCCATAGATGTGATCGCCATACAAACAGACAACATGGCAATCATCTGCTATATCAGCAAACAGTAGGGAGAACCCAGCTCGAGAGTAGTAATATGCAATATCTTCTTGACACTTTCTAACTGCAATGCATATCCTGGGGAAATCCAGCATATGGGCAGATACGTTGAGCAGATACAACCTGCACTCTTATGAGTGGTCAATCAACTTATCAGTAACAGAGTGGATTTTTAGCCATTGGATCTGCCAACCTTGTTGCAATCTCATTGTTCCTCCCCACAACAACTGCAGCAAGTTTGTTTGCTCTAATCCCCCATGAGGTGGAGTTAACTCCGGACGCTCTAACATGTCCTTGCCCCCCAGGTCTCTTATGCTTTTCTCCTGACACCTCTAATTCCAAAGTTCTTACAGAAAGTATCAGCGATGAAGGGTTAAGGTAATCCTTATAACCCATTACTGGCCTCGATAAGTTGGATGTTCTTCATCTCACATTGCTGCAGTCCTTACTTATGGGTAGTCCGCGGTCCTCGGTCGACCCGAATACCAAAGTATTAGGCTGACGTCGGTCATGGGCGCCTAGAACTGACATCAGAGCGTCAGGGTATAAAGGCGCATGACCGACGTCATATCCTCAGTCTTTTTTGCCGCATGGTCCGATGCAGAAGCAGCGTTGCAAGTGCCGTTCGGCGTTCTGAAATTTTTCGGTTTCGGAGTTTCAGACCGATACCAAGTTGGGCTAAATACCCCGTTGGGGAATATTTTTGTTTTTTCTTGCCTCAGTTACTTACCGGATGTCAGAAAAAGTGAATAATTGTATTTCTTGTGGGAAACAGATACCGCATAGGGATTACCACTCGCTTTGTATTCCTTGTTTGGGACCGAGCACGTAGTGGTGTCGGTTTTGTGCTAGGTTTAATAAGCGCACTATAAAACGGAGGTTAGATTGCGCTAGGTTAGTCTTTGGCAAGAGGTGTAATTATAACATGCCATCGGATGTTCCGATGCCGGCTTCTACTAAGAAGCGCAAAGACAAATCTTTAAAGCCTAGGCAGGATGATTCGTCTGTTACAGACGCCGGATCTTTAGAAGCTACAGCTGAACAGCTGGATCCGGCTGAAGTTTCTGTTGAGTCCCAGGGGGAAACTTTGATTTTACAAGATGTGGCCTCTCAGGAGGCAGGTCAGGCTGAAGGGGCCTCTCAGGTTACTATTCTCCCTTCTATGCCTAAGGTGGTTAGGCCTTCTGTTACTGTTCCTAAGGCTCCTTCTAAGGGCAGGTCTGTTTTGCCTTCCTCTGGTGTCAGTTCTGATTCTTCAGGGTCTGTGCCTAAAAAGCACATGCTTAAAATGGCAGAGGATTTGATTACTTTAATTAGAGGTTCTATGCCCCCTCCTGATAAGAGGCCCAGGATGGAGCCAGAGTTGGAAAGTTTGGAGCAGGCCTCAGATGATTCTGAGTCTTCTGCTGAAGACATTCAAGATTTCCCTCCTTATTCTGATTCTGATGCAGAGGATTCCACTCCTTCTGCTTCTCCTCCAGAGGATTTTTCATTTTCAGAAACTCTGCATTCCATGAGGGAGCATTTTAAGTGGGAAGGACAGGATTACTCTGATTCACGGAAGAGACTCAGGGAGTTCTTGTTTTGCCACAGCATAGACCCTTAGCTATACCTCCGGTTTTGGATGTTGTTTCGGATGTTTTCTTGGAGGCTTCCCTTAATCCAGATTCTGTGCCTCCTGCTCCAGTTAAACCTGACAGGTATTATAGGGTGCCTGAGGCTCATAAATATCTGTATAAGAGTCCTAGGGCGGACCCAGAAACTATTAGTCAGGGGCCTAAGGGTGTTAGAGCCTCTGTTGTTAAGAATCCGGTTCCTCTGGATAAGGAAGCTAGAGCTTTGGATAGATGGGGTAAGAAGGTGTATACCTCTTCTACTTTAGCGATGAGAGCTTTGAACTGCCAGTTTCATATGTTGAAGTATCAGAATTTCCTCCTTTCTCAGCTAAGATCTAAAGTGGATGCTTTAGCAGAGGGCATAGAGTGTAAAGAATTGCAGGATTTGGTGCATGTTTCTGAACAGGTGGGAAAGCACTCTTTGCAATGTGGTTTTGATGCTTTACAGGCTTCTTCTAGGGTGGCTGCAACTGGTTCAGTTATTCGTAGGCACGCCTGGCTTAAGGATCAGAATTTGTCTGAGCATGTTAAGTCTAGAATTCTGGATGCCCCTTTACAGCCTGAAGTTTTGTTTGGTCCTCCTGTGGAGTCAGTCTTAAAGAAAATGGAAGACAAGGCTAAGTCTATGCAGACTGTTAAAGATTTTTTGCAGGTACAACCTCCAAAGTTTAGTAGAAATTGGCCTACTAAGGGGTGGACGTACCCTTCTTCTGATTCTCAGTCTAGGGGTAGATCTAGGCATGGTAGGGGCAGAGCTCAGAGTACCTTCAGGCCGAGACAATGGAGTTCGCCTGCTCAATCTGCTGGTGAAGGCAGGGGCCAGTCCTTTCGTAAACAGGCCCAATGACCTGCATTTTCAGCTGCCAGATTCTTCTTGCCTGGCAGCTCCTTTGGGAGGAAAGTTGGCTCTTTTCAAACAAAATTGGCATTTAGTTACCCAGGACAAATGGGTATTGGACATTATAAACCGAGGTTACAAGTTCTATTTCCATACCATGCCTCCTTTCAAGGGCATGCCAGACGTCCCTCCTCGGCAAAGGATAGAGGCTCACAAACAAATTTCTTTACTTCTTCAAATGGGAGCTATACAGCCAGTTCCTCTGTCAGAAGTGGGCCTAGGATTTTATTCTCGCCTGTTTCTAGTTCCAAAGAAAGGGAACACGTGGAGACCAATTTTGGATTTATCTATCCTCAACACTTATCTGGACATTCCAAAGTTCAAGATGCTGACTTTACAACAGCTTTTACCTCTGTTGGGAAAAGATCACTGGATGGTTACTCTGGATCTCAAAGAGGCTTACCTTCATGTTCCTATCAGGCCCAGTTGCAGGAGGTACCTGCGTTTTCGGGCTGGAAATTTACATTATCAGTTCTCTGCATTGCCCTTTGGCTTATCTACTGCGCCCAGAGTGTTCACAAAGGTTCTGGCTCCAGTGATAGCCTTTTCAGACTAAGAGGAATACAGATTTATCCTTATTTGGACGATTGCCTGATTATTGCACAGGAAAAGGACGAACTTCTTCAACATCTACAGTATGTGATGGCAGTGTTAAGATGCCTAGGGTATTCTGTGAACGAAACAAAGTCCAGTCTAGTACCCTCTCAGGACATGTGCTTTCTGGGTGTGAGACTGAATACAGCTTCCCAGATGGCCTTTTGACCCCGGACAAACAAAGCAGCCTTTCTCTTTATTTTCATCAAATGTCTCTACGGTCCAGGCTGACTGCAAGGACAGTCCTTCAAGCCTTGGGGTTCATGGCATCTTGTATTCTGGTGCTTCCCAATGCCAAATTGCATATGAGGAAGCTTCAATGGTATCTCAAAATGTATGGACACAGCACTGCCAAGATCTAGACACTGTCATTCAGATAATACCTTGCATTCAGAAGGAGTTTTGTGGTGGGCTCAGGAATGTCACCTAAACAAGGGACTCTCTGTGACCCGGCCAGAGGCGAGTCAGATTCTAACGACAGATGCCTCGGACAAGGCTTGGGGAGCACACCTCAATGGAAAATGGGTGCAAGACACGTGGCCTGTCAAACTCCAACATTTGCATATCAACTTGAAGGAAATGTTAGCAGTCCAGTTTGCATTGATGGCTTTCAAAGACTTCCTTCACCCAGGGCAGGTGTTGATTCAAACAGACAACACTACTGTCATGTGGTACATCAACAAGCAAGGGGGAACCCATTCTTACCCTCTTTGCAGACAAGCGATGATTTTGTGGGAAACTGCTCTCAATCTACACCTCAGTCTTCAAGCAAGGTTTCTCCCAGGAGCACAGAACTCCTTAGCAGATGTGTTGAGCAGACAAATAGTGGATCCTCACAAGTGGAAATTGGATCCTCGTGTATTTCAAAAATTGACAGTGTTATGGGGAACTCCAGACATAGATCTGTTCACTTCTCCACTAAATTACCAGTTGCCAAAGTTTTGCACAAAAATGTTTCATCACACAGCTTGGAAGGTGGACGCTCTATCATTCAGTTGGAACAATCTGCATGTATATGCCTTTCCACCTCTGCCTCTTCTTCCCAAGGTACTTTTGAAGGCCAGACAAGACAAGCCAACCATGATTCTGATAGCACCGGATTGGCCTCGACAACACTGGTACCCACTACTGAGGAGTCTAGTACGAGAACCTCCATGGCCTCTGCCTTTGATTCCGCACCTTTTGTCACAAGAGGGCAATCACTTCCTCAATGTCAAGATTCAGTCTCTGCATCTAACAGCTTGGCATATTCTGTTTTAGACTCTGGAGGGTCTCAGCTTCCACAACAAGTTTTGAATGTTATTTTGGAGGCCAGGAGGCCTAGTACCAGGAAAGTTTACGCTGATAAATGGAGGAGATTTTTTATTTGGAGCAAAGGAAAGGACTTTGATGTCTACAAACCTGATTTAAGTGTTGCTCTTCAATATCTTGCTGAGTTATTGGACAAGGGTTTGTCTTTCTCCTCGATAAAGGTCCATGCTGCAGCCATTTCTGCTCACTATGATTGTGACCCTCCTTTATTCTCTCACCCTTTGTTTAAGCAATTTCTTAGAGGGGCAAAGAATATAAGACCCCCACGTAGAGCTCCTACTCCTACTTGGGATCTCAATTTTGTGTTGGAAAAGCTTACTCTACAACCTTTTGAGCCTGCAGCTTCGGCCGAGTTAAAGTATTTGTCATGGAAAACTGCTTTTTTGTTGGCCATTACCTCTGCAAGAAGGGTTTCTGAATTACAGGCCCTCATGGCAGTGGAGCCTTTCCTGATTTTTCATAAGGATAGGGTATCTTTGCGTACTAATCCTTCCTTTATGCCTAAAGTGGTTTCTAGTGTGGCCTTAAACCAAACTATTCATTTGCCTACTTTTTATGCAAACCCCCAAAATAAAGGGAGAAAATTTTGCATACTTTGGATATTCACAGGCAGTTGCGTTATTATTTGAGCAGAACCAAGGAGTTCAGACAGTCTCAGCAGTTGTTTGTTTCTTTTGCCTTGGGTTCACAGGGTAAACCTGTTTCAAAACAAACTATTTCTAAATGGATTGGGTTTTGTATTTCTTTCTGTTATTCCCATCATGGTAAGGAGATTCCGGCTGGAATCAGGCCTCGTTCCACTAGGGCTACTGCTACTTCCACGGCCTTTCTAAGGGGGGTAGCTACAAAAGACATTTTGGAGGCAGCTACTTGGAGTTCAGTGCATACTTTTTCTAAACATTACCACCTTCCTCTCTATTCTAAGTCTAGGGCTGGATTTGCCACTGCAATTTTACAGGGCATTTTAGCAGCCCCTAATGCTTTATGATTTTTACCAACCTCCCTTTCCCGTTGCTTTGGGATTCTACCCATAAGTAAGGACTGCAGCAATGTGAGATGAAGAACATAGTACAGTTTTGTACCTACCATAAATGTAGATGTTCGAAGATCCACATTGCTGCAGTCCAATTTACCCTCCCTCCTTCCCCACTGTAGTTTAGCAGGGTGCTATGCTTTAGGTGATGGTTGTTGTTGGGCATGTTTTTGGGAGGTATTCTGTTTTTGGCTGTGGCCTTTCCTGTTTGGCTTTCTGACATCTGGGGCAAGAAAAGACTGAGGATATGACGTCGGTCATGCGCCTTTATACCCTGACGCTCTGATGTCAGTTCTAGGCGCCCATGACCAACGTCAGCCTAATACTTTGGTATTCGGGCCGACCGAGGACCGCGGACTACCCATAAGTAAGGACTGCAGCAATGTGGATCTTCGAACATCTACATTTATGGTAGGTACAAAACTGTACTTTTCCCTTCCTCTGGAGTCATCTAATGAATCCACCTACTGGGCTCAAAACTAGATTTACTTTCTTGCCCACCAGGACTGCCTCACCCAAACTTTCAATCCATCAAGTTAACTGCATGATTTCTTCATTTTCAATAATGTTTCAGCAGTACAGGTTGTCATTCCCATTTGTACACATTTTGTCTTCCTCTTAGAAACTTTCCACTAGGAAGTTTTATAAGAGTACACGGACTTCCTTGCACATCTTTTTTAAAGTGGTGCCAGTTATTCCACAATTAAAGTTCAGTTAGCTGCAATTTCCTCATTTGACACAGGAGAAAATCACATAGCTTGCTCAAGGCCATTCTTCGAGACATTTTCTTACTCCCACCTCCACTTACAGAATCAGTCCCTCCATGGGATATTATCATTTTTTTGCAAGCCCTGATTAGCCCTCCCTTTGAAACATGCTGCAAAAATGAATCTTAAGTTTTTACCCCGGAAGACTTTACTCCTGGTAGCTGATACTTCTGCCAAGAGAATTTCAGAACTGCATGCATTTTTTTCAAAGCCTCAAGATGTAATTTTTCATAAGAACAGAGTATCTCTGAGAACCATTCCCTCTTTCCTTCCCAAGGTGGCTTTGGTATCATCTATTAATCAGTCCATAAATCTACACGTTTCTCTTCCCAAGCTTCTCAAGCAATACTCTGCATTTACTTGATGGTCATCGTCAGTTATGTTTTTATCTATACTGCACTTTTAGAATATCTGACCAAGTATTTATGTCCTTCTCCAATGCTAAGTTAGGCAAAGCTGTGTCCAAAGTTAGTCTTTCTCAACGGTTGACTCAGTGTATTTAATTTGTTTAATAGGAAAAAGGAATTCCTCTCCCTTCCAAACCGAAAGTACCCTCTGCCAGATCTATGGCTTCATCTTCAGCCTTTATCTCCAGAGTTCCAATTGATGACATGTGCTGAAGCTACCTGCTCCAAGGTTCATACCTTCATCTCCCATTACAAAGTGGATATGCAATCTAGATCTAGGGCCTCTTTTGGTTTGGTTGTGCTCTGGAATATCCTTCCATGAGACCTCCCAAGTGCAAAAGTAGCAGTGGACTCTGTCCTAACCATTGAGGAATGGATGGAAATACAACATCAGATATGGAAGTTGTGTGCTCGCCATAACAATAAATCTGTGATGCCTGTTTCCATCTTTTTCTCAACTTCCCTCCCCCTTTCCCCCTACTTATTTTGTTTTGCTGGCAATATAGTCTGTTAAAAACTTATCCCATTCTGAGATGGACCTAACTGACCTACCTCTGGCACCTGAAGGCATTGTCTTTTTCTGACTCTTTTTCCTCATACAGGTTACCAGAGTTTGTCACCTGTTCCTTTAAGACAGCTATATATTTTACATTGCCTTTTCCTTGGATGGGCTAACTGAATCTGAGGTAGCTCATTCTATTCACAGAGATTATGGGTAGGGGGAGGAGCCTGAGCACCAGATCCAAAGCTTGGAACTGGCCATGGCCAGATCCAAGGTTGGATCTGAGATCCATCCGTTGGGGAAAGGACAGAAACAGACAACACTGATCTGTCATTATGGTGTGCACATAATTTTCATGTTTAACACATCTGGTCTGACTTTACAGCCATATCTACAACTTTGCCTGCTAGGAATAGACTCTTGGTTTCTTTCAGTCCTTCTCCTGTGGACAAAGAAGGAGAAGTACTGGACAGATTTGAAAAGAGAATATTTTCTTCTAACACTTTGGCATATGTAATTATTAACTATCAGACTCATATGTGGATATTTATTCTTTTTCGTGCCAACAGTTTGAGAGAATTATCTGCTGTATTTCCTCCTGAAGGTAGTGTCTATTTGAATTCCATTGTTTGTAATATTCTAAAGTATCAAAACATGCCTTTAAGTGTGTGTGTATAATTGTGCAGATACTGTGCCTAGAGTCATTTCTACACTGTTGAGGGAACATGCCTGGGAAAAGAATTAGAAGTTTTCTGATGAGGTGAAGTCCAAAATGTCAAATTCAGCTTTAGATAATGAGATTTTGTTTGGTCCATCTGCTACTCTGGTCTTCAAACAATTTGACAAGAGAGTGAAATTAATATATGGAGTTTCCAGGATTTTTCTCCCTGACATTATAAATCTTCCAAATCCTCCTTTTCTTCTAAAAAGCAGAGCAAAAAATCCCATCTTCTCAATCCAAGCAGGAAACAAAAAAGAGATGGCAGGAGGGAAGTAACAAAAAAAGGATCTTTTCCCAAAAAAAGTGACAGTCTAATACTTCAGAATGTTTTTGTCAGCATTCTATCACCCCTGCCTCAGTATCTCTAAATCTATTGTAAAAACTGACTCTGTACAGTCCCCTTTGGCAACAGATTGTTTCAGACTCTTGGATGCTAAATCTGATTCAGGAGGGATACAATTGGCACTGGATAGAAATTTCTCATTTCAGGGGTGCTCCTTCCTGCACTCTGAATCAGACTGAGTTTTTTTTTTCTCAGGTTCTTTGGCACTTGCTCACCATAGGTGTCATAGAACTGGTGCCATTAAATGTTCTTCTTTCGGCTTTTCCCGGTTAAGGGGTCGCCACAGCGGAACTCCGGTCCGCTAATGATTGGCAATAGATTTTTTACAGATGCCGAGGTGCCAGCTCGATGTCCAACCTTCAACAAAAGCATGCCCATTCTACGCATATCTTTCGAATGCCACTTGACCGTGGGGAGGACATGCAGACTTCACACAGAAGGCGCTCCAGCCGAGAATCGAACAGGAGAACCTCTTGCTATGAGGCAACAATGCTACCGCTGCACCACTGCAGCTTCTGGTGCCATTAAATAAAAGTTCTGGTGCCATTTAATAAAAATTCTGGTGCGGAACTGGTGCCATTAAATAAAAGGGGCAAATGCTTCTATTCCAGAATCTTTTCGGTACCAAAGAAAGAGTCTTCTTGGAGATCTTGGAGATCAGTTCTAGATGTTTTCTTTTTTAATCTATATGTAAAAGTGTTAAGACCAAGTGAACATTAGGACACCAAGAAGAAACCATTGCTTTAAAGTTAAATACTTCTGTTTCACAGTAAAATGGTAACTGTAAGAGCTTTCATTCATAAGTTATTCCATGGACTTCCTCAAACTAAAACAGTAGTCAAGGCAATTTAAATTCCCTGCCACCTTATCATATGATTTAGCATCATACGTCTTCCCCCTCCTACTTTAAAAACAAGGTGCAATTCTAATATTAGAAAATGATTAATTGACAATAAATGCACTTGATGACTATAAAAGTGTTTCTAAATGCACCCATGAAATAAATGCACTAAAAAATACTTTCTTACAATATTTTAAAAAGACTTGTGTTATTAAAAATACTGGTAAATATACACTAATCGTCTCCTTAAATTTGTTCTTTCTGAATAAAAGATGCCCGATACTAAACCATCAATACATTACCTAAACTTGAAATAATTTTCACACTTTATATTCTTATTTTTAACAATTTATTTTAAAGAATAAAAAGGAAGAAAGAAATGATAAAACACGTACATTTTATAGGACCTTAAACTGTTGAAAATGATAGAGTAAAATTATCCTTGTGTCAGACTTTGGGGAAGGAATATTAAATCATCATATTATTGTTCAACAGTCAATATATACATTCCTTTTCTTACTTATCTGGCCAAAATGTTAATTTTCAAAAGACTGTTAATTGAACACTATCCATTTATACCAGGCCAATTATAAGCATAAAATAATCTGCCAAATCAACTCTTTTTCTCTAGAGAACATGTCCACTGTCCCCCTCTGCTGTCTTTATTTACTGCTTCAAAAACCATATATTTAAAAGAGTGTTCTTGATTAGCTAATACATGCTTAGCCAAGGCATTGTGTAAATTGCTTTTCATGTTCTCATATTTACGTTTCATTATTTTACTTTCAGTCTTACCCGCATAAAAATAAGGGCATGACTGACATAAAGCAAGATACACTACATCCTTTGTATTGCAGTCATACACCCCTTTTAGTTTATATTGGGATGCCCTAATGACAAAAAATGTCACCTGTGTTAATCAGCTTACAAAAGGGATAAAAACAATGTAACTTTTCATACAGGGCAATCTGACCTTTTCTTTCATCCAGGAATTCTCCAAGATGTTCTTTAAATTCATACCCCTCCTAAAGGTAATAACAGATTTTCCACTAGTCCTGTCCCTAACACACCCATTTTGGTCCAATACTACCCAATTGTTGTAAAGTACCCATCTAAGCCATTTATATGGCTGTTATAAGTAGTGATAAAATTCATGGAGTAATTAATGTCAAACGTTTACCTTCTATCGATATATTTATCCTGTTGGAAACTACTTATTAACATAGATTGTATTCTCTCATTGTGTAATACGGGCTTGTATATCCCCTTAGATCTTTTAGACTGTATTTCGTTAATCAATTCTTGCAGCAAAGAAGTGGGATAGCCCCTCTTAACAAACACACCTATTAGATTCCTGCATTCATCGAAGTATTGATGTTCCAAGGAGTTCCTGGACATTAAATTAAAAGGGTTGCTTGTTGATGAGAGATAAATTTGTAAAGATTCATGGAGTTTTGTGGATATGATTAATAAGCTCCAATATAATGATGAGTTTGTATTTTTAACCATTGATATAAGGGATTTGTATATAGTTATCCCCCAGGATATTGGAATTCCGTGGATAACAGAATTTTTATTAGAAAAAAGGTGTGAAACAGGATGACAGTATTGGTGGAAAACCTATTATTACCTTTAGGAGGGGTATGAATTTATAGAACATCATGGAGAATTCCTGGATGAAAGAAAAGGTCAGATTGCACTATATGAAAAGTTGTATTTTTTGTCCCTATTGTAAGCTGATTAACACAGGTGACATTTTTATCATTAGGAGATCCCAATATAAACTAAAAGAAGTCTATGATTGTAATATAAAGGGTGTAGTGTATCTGGCTTTATGTCAGTCATGTCTTTGTTTTTATGTGGGCAAAACTGAAAGTAAAATAAAGGAACGTAAATATACGAACATGAATATCATATTAGGAAAAGCAATTTATACAATGCCATGTATTAGCAAATCAAGGACACTCATTTAAATATATGATCAAGCAGTAAACAAAGACCGCAGAGGGGGATCGTGGGCACTTTATCTAGAAAAAAAGAGTTGATTTGGCAGATTATTTTAATGCTTATAATTGGCCTGGTATAAATGAATACTGTTCAATTAACAGTCTATTGAAAATTAAAGATGTGAAGTTGTTCAATCTCACCGTTCATTCATCACTGATGGGTTCGGAGCTGATCCTCGGCTCCGACACGGCCGACTAGCAAGCTCAAAGTTCTCCAGTAGCTCGAGACCCCACCTCTTATCCCCCACAATGCACTGCTGGAATTACCTCAGATCTAGTTTGCCATGGCACGGATCTCTTGGTTTCCAGCTTGGCTCGAGACTTTATTGGGAGTTTTTCAACTTTCAGCAAGTTATGTTTTTTCATTTATATACACCTTTGTCCTTGTTCGGTCCTAGTAGCAGACATGCTAGTTATTTTTTCTGTGTTTATAGCCCTTTTTCATTTATATACACCCTTGTCCTTGTTCTGTTCTTAGTAGCAGACATGCTAGTTATTTGTTCTGTGTTTGTACCCCTTTTTCATTTATATGCACCCTTGTCCTTGTTCTGTTCTTAGTAGCAGACATGCTAGTTATTTTTTCTGTGTTTATAGCCCTTTTTCATTTATATACACCCTTGTCCTTGTTCTGTTCTTAGTAGCAGACATGCTAGTTATTTTTTCTGTGTTTGTACCCCTTTTTCATTTATATACACCCTTGTCCTTGTTCTGTTCTTAGTAGCAGACATGCTAGTTATTTTTTCTGTGTTTATAGCCCTTTTTCATTTATATACACCCTTGTCCTTGTTCTGTTCTTAGTAGCAGACATGCTAGTTATTTTTCTGTGTTTGTACCCTTTTTCATTTATATACACCCTTGTCCTTGTTCTGTTCCTAGTAGCAGACATGCTAGTTATTTTTCTGTGTTTATACCCCTTTTTCATTTATATACACCCTTGTCCTTGTTCTGTTCCTAGTAGCAGACATGCTAGTTATTTTTCTGTGTTTATACCCCTTTTTCATTTATATACACCCTTGTCCTTGTTCTGTTCTTAGTAGCAGACATGCTAGTTATTTTTTCTGTGTTTGTACCCCTTTTTCATTTATATACACCCTTGTCCTTGTTCTGTTCCTAGTAGCAGACATGCTAGTTATTTTTCTGTGTTTATACCCCTTTTTCATTTATATACACCCTTGTCCTTGTTCTGTTCTTAGTAGCAGACATGCTAGTTATTTTTTTCTGTGTTTATACCCCTTTTTCATTTATATACACCCTTGTCCTTGTTCTGTTCATAGTAGCAGACATGCTAGTTATTTTTCTGTGTTTATACCCCTTTTTCATTTATATACACCCTTGTCCTTGTTCTGTTCCTAGTAGCAGACATGCTAGTTATTTTTCTGTGTTTATACCCCTTTTTCATTTATATACACCCTTGTCCTTGTTCTGTTCTTAGTAGCAGACATGCTAGTTATTTTTTTGTGTTTATACCCCTTTTTCATTTATATACACCCTTGTCCTTGTTCTGTTCCTAGTAGCAGACATGCTAGTTATTTTTCTGTGTTTATACCCCTTTTTCATTTATATACACCCTTGTCCTGTTCCTAGTAGCAGACATGCTAGTTATTTTTCTGTGTTTATACCCCTTTTTCATTTATATACACCATCGTCCTTGTTCTGTTCCTAGTAGCAGACATGCTAGTTATTTTTCTGTGTTTATACCCCTTTTTCATTTATATACACCCTTGTCCTTGTTCTGTTCCTAGTAGCAGACATGCTAGTTATTTTTCTGTGTTTATACCCCTTTTTCATTTATATACACCCTTGTCCTTGTTCTGTTCTTAGCAGCAGACATGCTAGTTATTTTTTTCTGTGTTTATACCCCTTTTTCATTTATATACACCCTTGTCCTTGTTCTGTTCCTAGTAGCAGACATGCTAGTTATTTTTCTGTGTTTATACCCCTTTTTCATTTATATACACCCTTGTCCTTGTTCTGTTCTTAGCAGCAGACATGCTAGTTATTTTTTTCTGTGTTTATACCCCTTTTTCATTTATATACACCCTTGTCCTTGTTCTGTTCTTAGCAGCAGACATGCTAGTTATTTTTCTGTGTTTATACCCCTTTTTCATTTATATACACCCTTGTCCTTGTTCTGTTCCTAGTAGCAGACATGCTAGTTTTTTTTCTGTGTTTATACCCCTTTTTCATTTATATACACCCTTGTCCTTGTTCTGTTCTTAGCAGCAGACATGCTAGTTATTTTTTTCTGTGTTTATACCCCTGTTTCATTTATATACACCCTTGTCCTTGTTCTGTTCCTAGTAGCAGACATGCTAGTTATTTTTCTGTGTTTATACCCCTTTTTCATTTATATACACCCTTGTCCTTGTTCTGTTCTTAGCAGCAGACATGCTAGTTATTATTTCTGTGTTTATACCCCTTTTTCATTTATATACACCCTTGTCCTTGTTCTGTTCCTAGTAGCAGACATGCTAGTTATTTTTTCTGTGTTTATACCCCTTTTTCATTTATATACACCCTTGTCCTTGTTCTGTTCCTAGCAGCAGACATGCTAGTTATTCTTTCTGTGTTTATACCCCTTTTTCATTTATATACACCCTTGTCCTTGTTCTGTTGCTAGTAGCAGACATGCTAGTTATTTTTTCTGTGTTTATACCCATTTTTCATTTATATACACCCTTGTACTTGTTCTGTTCTTAGCAGCAGACATGCTAGTTATTTTTTCTGTGTTTATACCCCTTTTTCATTTATATACACCCTTGTCCTTGTTCTGTTCCTAGTAACAGACATGCTAGTTATTTTTTCTGTGTTTATACCCCTTTTTCATTTATATACACCCTTGTCCTTGTTCTGTTCCTAGCAGCAGACATGCTAGTTATTCTTTCTGTGTTTATACCCCTTCCCTCAGTATTATCTATCTTGCCTTTGGCCTGATGGCCTTAGGATTAGTGATTAGTCAGTGATCCCTTTTGGGACTATTGCTTTGGATCTCTTATTACTGTTTGTAATTATTTAGTTGTCAGTGCCCCTTTTGGGCTGTGTGTGTGTCTGTGTGAGTTACTTAGTTCATACCAGCTCATAGTTAAACAGTGTGCTTGAGTTGTGTAATGTCTGAAGATAAGGACAAACATCCAAAGTCTGGTGCGGACAGAAAATGTCAGTCACAGATGCCCATGTGCAGTGTGTTTACTGTTTGGGTGAGGTACATCTGCAAGAGTCTTGCAGCATATGTCATTCCTTTTCCACAAGAGTGTTAGCTGAAAGGAAGAGGAGATTGATTGATAGGGGTGTCATTAAACACCCCTTTTCTGAGGCATTGTCTGACCAGGATAGAACCAGTAAATCATCTAAATCTTTTAAGGCTTCCACTGATTCTCCAAAAAAGGAAAGAGGTCAGAATGTGTGGTGACTTTGGCTCCACTGCCTTTGGAGCCAACAGTCTGCTCTTTTCAGAACTGGGACACAGCTTTGGAACCGGTTGCCGAAAAACCTCCTTCCATATTGCTACAATTGGCTCCATCTGTCCACTCTTCCAGGTCCTCTGTCAGCCTATCTGATCTGGATTTGGACCGTCTGGTTCAGAAACTCTTAAAGGCACCAGGCCTAGTTAAATTGTTGTTGGTTCAGACACAACTGTCTGAGCTGAAGACCACTACCTTTAAATTGTCTGCTCCTCCTCCGAGCCATATCAGACCTTTGGAGCCGGAGGATGCCAACCTGATGATTGTGGATCCCTTGGAGCCGACTCCTGCTCCAGTGTCATCGGCTCCATCTGCTCAGATGTTCTTGGCACCGACCGGGGACTCTCGGAGCTGACACTCTCCGGTCGGGTTCGGTGAGGATAGCCACACTGACTTGTCGGTGCTGACTCTTCCCCCCCGGGCCTCAGTTCGAGTGAGCTCGGCTCCTACCTCAGGCTCGGAGCCCACAGCTTTGGTGCTGGAGGAGATTGCGGCTCCATCAAAGCCATTGACTCCTCCTCATTGGAGCCGACGTGCATTCAATGCCATGAGGCGAGTGTTGTCTGCCAAGCCTTCCTCATCTCAAGGTCTGGCCTCTTCTTCCCCTAAAGTGCCTGTGTCTGTTTCTGTTTCCTCCGGTCATCCCAAGCGTAGAGACCCTGAGCCTCAGGTAGCCCCACAGGGTGCTCCCTGCTCTTCTGAGACTTCTCCAGAAGTTCCCCCTGAAGAGGTTCCCAGGAAGAGATTATGCAAGAGGAGGCATTTGGACTCCCCCCAGGAGTCTATCACATCGGGCACCGACCTGGATGAATCAGAAAGGTCCCCCAGATCCCCCAATAAGGACATCTCCTTTGCGGAGAGTCTTGAAATCCTTAGGCAGAGGGGTGATTGGCAGTCCAAGAGCCCTACTGAGGATGAGTCAGTTCTCCTGAAGGCGCTTGGGTCTCAACCTTACACCTCTTGGGTATCTACGCCCTATGATGAGCTTATGGATCTGGTCTCCCGTAGGGCATGGAAGTCTCCAGAATCTATGAAACCTGTTACTAGGAGGCCTAATAAGTTTATTTCAGCCCCTGTGGATAAGTCCTTTTTGACCAAGGGAGTCCCTGTTGATGCCATGGTGGTGGCAGCAGCCACCAAAAAGGAAATGTCTAAGACTTCCTCATCTATCCATCCTCCTAACAGAGAATCTAGAATCATAAATAGATATGGGAAACGCATGTTCAGTTCAGTGACTTTCTCACTTAGATCACTGAACTACTTGACACATTTTACCAGACTGCAGAGAGATCTTCTTAAGGAGTTGGGAGATGCTCTTCAGGGTGCTGTAGCTTCGAGTGTATCCAATAAGATTGCCACTCAGCTCTGTACCCTCAGTTTGATAGTCAACTCATCCATGCGTCTCATATCATACGCAGCTGATGGTTCAAGTAGAGCCACAGGTACAGGAATCGCTCTCCGTAGGCATGCCTGGATGCGAGACTGTTCCTTCGCTGAACCCTTCAAGTCTTCTTTTACTAATACCCCATTTGACAGCTTATCCTTGTTTGGGCCAAAGATGAAGGAGACTTTGACCAGGTGTGAGCAAGAAGGAAAGACTCTGTCTGCCGTCGGGGTCTGTTTTTCCACCCCACTCGACCTTTTCCCAAAGGTCAGAGGGGAGGAAAGATGTGGTTCCGGAAAGCCCAAGGAGCCTTTCAAGACACACGTGGAGAGCCCCCGTCCAGAGGTAGAGGAGGGGGTTTCAATGGAAGATGCCACCCTCATGGCAGAGGGGGTCTGCAACACCAGGGTGACAGAGATCACTTCTCTGGTCAATCCTACTAGCGCTCCTGAAGGGAAGCCCAGCTGTCCTACTCTGGAGGCAGTCAGGGGTCGCTTATCTTTGTACCCTAAAGCCTGGCTAAATATAACAAATGACAGGTGGGTACAAAGTATAATTTCCAGAGGGTATTTCACACCATTCTCCATCCAGCATCTTCCCATCAAAAAAATCCCGGACGTTCCACCCAGTCACATGGGACAAGCAGCAATAGAGGTATGCCGATTGCTAGGACAAAAGAGTCATCCAGCCAGTCCCAGCAGACCAGACAGGATTCGGAACTTACTCAAGGTTCTTTTTGGTTCTAAAGAAAACAGGGGACTGGAGACCCATTTTGGATCTCAGCAGACTCAACCAATTTGTGTGAAAAGAGAAGTGCCAAATGCTCACGCTACAGTCCATACTCCCGTTCTTGGGGAAGGACAATTGGATGTGCTTGATCGATCTCAAGGATGTGTACTACCACATAAAAAGAGAAAACTTGCAGAGAAAACCAGTTTAATAAAAAGCAGAGCTTTCGGGCGTAACCCTTCTTCAATACTAATACATTCAAACACTAAACTCTAGAAGCTTAAATACAGGTCTAAAATCACATGACCAGCAGCCAAATGAAATCATGTGACAGAAAACAAATTAAAAATTAAAGACATATACATATAAATGTATTAAAAGATGTGTAGATACACAGTATAAAATATTTACTTTACAATATTACGTAGCTTAACTAACACAGGTTTTAAACTGACAGTGCTATTTAAACCAGGATGAGTGTCAGCAGCTAATCTCAATATCCATTCAAATTCTTTGAGCTCAAGGTTGTTGACATCACCACCTCTTTCATTTGGACATAGAGCATCAATCACTCTAAACTTAAATGTATGTGTTTCACCACAAGTTTTAATATGTTTACATAGTGCATTATTGTCACAATTTCTCCTAATTTCAGAATTATGGTCTATAACACGTTCCTTAAGCTTACGTATTGTTTTCCACGTAAAATGAACTGCATGAGATGCAGGTAGCCAAATAAACCACAAAAGTGGTATTACAAGTAGCTGTAATTTTAAAATTAAATACTTGTCCATTGGCAGGATGAGTGAAAATATCACTACCATTCCCTAAGATGTAAGCACAGGCAACACAGTTAAAACATGGAAAAGTACCAGTTTTAGCAGCCAATTGTGTATAACAGGGTCTATAAAAATCTTTATAACAGAGTAAACTTTTAATCGTCCTCATATTTTTATATGTAAAATGTGGCTTGGTGCCCAATATAGTTTTTAGTTCATCCAATGCCATCAGAATGGGCCAGTTCCTGTTAATAATTTGTCTAATTGAACTTGACCTACCATTAAAAGTTGTGGCATACCTTATTTCATGTTGAGTAATGGTGTTATTACACTGACTGTCTGTGAGGCTTGACCTATCTTCCAAAAAAGTTGGTATAAGTGATGTCTGCCTAGCTTCCATTACATCAGATTTAAGCTTGGATAATAAATTCATATCATATCCACTAGAAAAAAAGTCCTCTACCATATTATCAAGTTGTGAAGCAAATGTAGTATTATCAATAGTTAGTCTACATACCTGTATGCATGCGCCACATGTCTTTAAAGGTGTAGCAAAATCACAATTTATTAGAGCAAGTAGACTAACTACTGATAATACTACATTTGCTTCACAACTTGATAATATGGTAGAGGACTTTTTTTTAGTGGATATGATATGAATTTATTATCCAAGCTTAAATCTGATGTAATGGAAGCTAGGCAGACATCACTTATACCAACTTTTTTGGAAGATAGGTCAAGCCTCACAGATAGTCAGTGTAATAACACCATCACTCAACATGAAATAAGGTACGCCACAACTTTTAATGGTAGGTCAAGTTCAATTAGACAAATTATTAACAGGAACTGGCCCATTCTGATGGCATTGGATGAACTAAAAACTATATTGGGCACCAAGCCACATTTTACATATAAAAATATGAGGACGATAAAGTTTACTCTGTTATAAAGATTTTTATAGACCCTGTTATACACAATTGGCTGCTAAAACTGGTACTTTTCCATGTTTTAACTGTGTTGCCTGTGCTTACATCTTAGGGAATGGTAGTGATATTTTCACTCATCCTGCCAATGGACAAGTATTTAATTTTAAAATTACAGCTACTTGTAACACCACTTTGTGGTTTATTTGGCTACCTGCATCTCATGCAGTTCATTTTACGTGGAAAACAACACGTAAGCTTAAGGAACGTGTTATAGACCATAATTCTGAAATTAGGAGAAATTGTGACAATAATGCACTATGTAAACATATTAAAACTTGTGGTGAAACACATACATTTAAGTTTAGAGTGATTAATGCTCTATGTCCAAATGAAAGAGGTGGTGATGTCAACACGCCTTGAGCTCAAAGAATTTGAATGGATATTGAGATTAGCTGCTGACACTCATCCTGGTTTAAACAGCACTGTCAGTTTAAACCTGTGTTAGTTAAGCTACAATATTGTAAAGTAAATATTTTATACTGTGTATCTACACATCTTTTAATATATTTATATGTATATGTCTTTAATTTTTAATTTGTTTTCTGTCACATGATTTCATTTGGCTGCTGGTCATGTGATTTTAGACCTGTATTTAAGCTTCTAGAGTTTAGTGTTTGAATGTATTAGTATTGGAGAAGGGTTACGCCCGAAAGCTCTGCTTTTTATTAAACTGGTTTTCTCTGCAAGTTTTCTCTTTTGAGTTCGTGTTTTGCAGCTGATTTTACTTGTGCTACTACCACATAAAGATAGCCAGACCATCCAGAGATCACCTGCATTTCCGGCTGGGAGCCAATCATTATCAATTCCGAGCTCTGCCCTTTGGTCTCACTACAGCCACCAGAGTGTTCACCAAGTGCATGGCAGTAGTCATGGCTCACCTGAGGTGTCTAGGATTCCAGGTGTTTCCATATCTAGACGATTGGCTCCTTACCTCTACCACCAGGCATCAACTTCTTCAAGCAAGAGAGGCTACTCTGACACTCTGTGATCAGCTAGGAATTACAGTCAACTTCAAAAAGTCTGCCTTGTTGCTATCACAGCATATCGTTTTTTAGGGACAGAACTAGACACGTCAACCACCACTCTCCACCTTCCTCCAGAAAGAATCTCTATTCTTCGCCAACACATCATGTCCCTAATATCAAAGAACAGAGCACCAGCAGCAGATGTATTGAAAGTTCTAGGATTGATGGTGGCAGCTATTCTAGCAATCTCATTAGCAAGGATGCATATGAGAATCCTTTAATGGCTTCTATTCACACAATGGTCTTACCAAGAACTTCCAATGAGTCACATGATGCTGATAACAAATTCCTGCAAGAAGGATCTTCAGTGGTGGTTGACGTCTCTTCCTGTCACAATAGGACTTCCTTTCATGCTTCCCCCTCCAGTTGCCACTGTGACCACGGACGCTTCCTTGATAGGGTGGGGGGGGGGGCTTTTTCAGGAAAAGACTGCCCAAGGCACATGGATGGATCAAGAATCACATCTGCATATCAGTGTCCTAGAGATGAGAGCAGTACTTCTAGCGTTGCAATACTTTCAGGACTCTGTTCCTCTAGGGACAATTGCAATACAGACAAACAACATGTCAATGATCTGGTATCTGAACAAACAAGGGGAGACCAAGTCTTATTCCCTTTGCCGAGAAGCCCTCAGAGTATGGCAGTGGGCACTGTCATCCCAGTGCTTTCTGTTGGCAACGCACATCCTGGGCAAATCCAACATCATAGCGGACAGATTGAGCAGAGCAATCTTACTACCCCACGAATGGTCCCTCAAACAAGAGACTGTGGACAGGATCTTCCGCAAATGGGACCAGCCTTCCTGCAACCTGTTCGTCAGTCACATCAACAACAAATGCAGAAGCTATTTTGCCCTGATTCCCATGCCAGGTCACTCCCCGAGGGCTGCTCTTGTCCACGATTGGCCCCAGGGTCTCCTCTATGCATTTCCACCAATTCCCCTGATATCCAAATTCTTACAGAAAGCAAAGTCACTAGGATGGGCAATCATCCTCATATCCCCTCATTGGCCACGGCAGGTTTGGTTCCCATTTCTTTACCATCATATTCTGGAAGATCCATGGATCCTGGACCCAGTTCCGGACTTGTTGACACATCCATCAGGGGACCTTCACTCATCATTGCAGACACTGAAGCTAACCGCATGGCTGCTCCAATTCCCCGCATAGCCAGGCTTTATAATCTTTCCCATGACACTAGTGAGATTCTGTTGGCTTCTCATAAACCTTCCACCAGGAAATTGTATCGTAGTAAGTGGAAGAGATTTTCCATTTGGGCTTCTTCCCACAACATTCACCCTTACCAAGCACCATTGTCTTCTGTCTTACAATTCTTGACAGAAATCTTCAACAAAGGAGCAGCGGCAGCTACGGTGCAAGTGCAATTAGTTGCTATATCTAATTTCTGTCTAGGGATCGATGGATTGAATATTATGGCTCACCAATTGTCTAAGGCTTTTCTAAAAGGTTCTTTTCACATAAGGGATCCAGTGAATACACCTTATTCCCTCTGGAATTTGAATTTTATGTTATCTCGTATCATTCTTCCTCCTTTTGAGCCTGCATCATCTTGTGAACCAAAATTCTTGTCATGGAAAACTATCTTCTTAGTAGCCATCACTTCAGCCTGTAGAGTGTCAGAGCTCCAAGCCCTTTCCATCAAGCCCCCTTACATGGTCTTCCATACTGACAGAGTATCTCTCAGATCTCTCAGAACAAAAAGGGTAGAAATAAATAAAAGGATGATTTGGTTTACTATTGATGTTAAGAGCCTTTATACAAATATAAAACATCATTTTGGTATAGAGGCTATTAGATATTTTGTAGGTGATTTTCCAGCTACAGAATTTATTGTTGAGTTGCTTTATTTTTGTTTAACTCATAATTTTTTTGAATTTAATAATGTATTATATCAGCAATTACAAGGTACAGCCATGGGGGCACCCTTTGCCCCCATGTATGCTAATTTATTTATGGGTTTGTTTGAGTTGGAAGAGATCTATAAGCATAAGTTTTTTCATTCCCATGTAATTGCATACTTTAGATTTGTGGATGATTTGATATTTTTGGTTGATGCTGATAAAAAAGATATCCTGGATTTTGTTAATGATATTAATAATAATAGATTTGCACTGAATTTTGATGGTTTGGTAATGGGACATGTTGTCCCATTTTTGGATGTTAAGCTGGATATTTCTGATGGTAGGAATATTGTTACTTCATTAAATAGAAAATTTGAAGGAACAAACTTATATTTACATGGCACCAGTGGACATCCCCCCCACACTATAGATGCGTTACCTTATGGGGAGATGCTACGTATATATAGACTTTGCAGTAGTCCTGATACCTCTCATAATGAAATGAAGTCCTTGGTAAATTCTTTTATGAACCGAGGATATAGTAAAGAAACTTTGAATAAATGTTTTGATAAGTTAGTAAAAGGTGTCAAGCCATCTGATTCAGAAAATGGTTATAATGTTTATAATAAAATGGTCAAATATGATAATGTCATTAATTATAGTGAGAATATGTATTTTGTAACTACTTATGGATGTTTTACTCATCAGTTCCTTGATATAGTTAGCAGATTTTGGTCCTTTTTATATTCCTCAAAAAATGTTCAACAATGGTTAAATGTGAATTTGAAATTTTCTTACCGTAGGGGTAGAAACAAAAAATCTTTTAGTTAAAAGTAAATTTAGTATACCTCCTTCTCAAATGTGTATTAGACCTTGTAGGACTGGCACCTTTCCATGTGGAAGGTGTAAAGCTTGTAAACATATTGTATCCAGTTTTTCTTTTATTAATGGTATTAGTTTCAGTTCTATTAATTATTTTTGTTGTAATTCAGTAGATGTTATTTATGCTCTTTGCTGTCCTTGTAATAAATATTATATAGGAGAGACAAAAAGAGCATTTAAAACCAGATTGCTGGAGCATATAAGGGACATTAATCATGTTAATATTGACAGTCCTGTAGCTTTGCATTTTGCACAATTTCATCATAAAAGTAGTGTGGGTTTAAAAGGTACTGTTTTAGAACAAGTTAAGGTGTCTTTATATTGTAATGTTGATATCAAAACTGTTTTATTACAGAAAGAAGCTTTATATATTTTAAAGTATAAAACTATGTCTCCTTTTGGGCTCAATGAGGAGTTCAACTGGAAGGCATTGCTTAATTAATTAATTATTTAATTGAATGATTGTATAATTATTTTATGTATATAGGGCTTGGTGTTTGTGCATATTTTATTCTCCTTGAAGGCTTTTGGCCGAGACGTCAGAGAGATTTTAATAAAACCTATTGGTGGATACTGTGTTCGTTGTTCTGTGCTTTTGGCTGCTTTCGTTGTTGGTTTTTGATGTCTTCTGATCCACAGTACCATCTTCCACGCATATTTAGAGAGACTAGAGAAGGAAACCAAATGTCTCTTGACAACTTTCTTGTTAATTCAGCTAATCCAGCTGAGAGAGGTGAGCGCTCAACCTCCCAGAGACTACCAGTTGAAAATAATGCTGTTTGGGAGAAGTGGGAGGAAGAAAGACGTTTGCGGTCTTCTAACCCCTTCTCTGGTGTTGGCAGGAAGGTTCCTTTGTCTGTAAATACAGAGAATAAATTGTTGTTTGAGGAACTGGAGAAATTAATGTGGAAAGAGACTGCAGTTTACTACAATATTTGCGGTTTGCAAAAATATGTTGAGACTGAAACAACTCCGAGAGGTCTCAGAGTCTTTAAAGACCCGTCCACTCCCTTTGATCTTTCTTTAGACTCTGACTGTGTTTTTCAGAAGAGATGGGTCAATGCAGCACATGTATGTGTTACTGAGTGGTTGCACATTCTCATAGAACGTGACCAACTTAAACAAAGGGAATTGTGCAATAGCATTAAAAAAATGTACTCTGATCTCACTAATTCTGTTCCGGTTACGACCTTTGATGAGTTTTTAAAGCAAACCAACATTAAGCTTAAAGATTATGAAGCTATGTTAATAGATCGGAAGAAAGGGAAACTGCTTCGTGACGTACGTGACTATGAGGCCAATCGGGCTTTTCTTTCTAGGGCTCAACGTACGAAAACACGTAAGCAGGTTAGGTTTCAGTCTGGTAAGAGTGTGAACAGCTCTTACCATTCCTCAGCCTCGGAAGGTGGATATACTTCCTATGAAGAAGACGGCTATGAATCTGACTTCCCAGTTCTTCCGGCGGCTCAACAGAGGGAGAATTTTCGCTCTACTTTTCGTGGAGAGGCTGCTACTTCCTTTCAAAACCCACAGGGACAGAAACAGACTTGGGAGCAGTCTTCAATTCCAGGTGGGCAACGATTTGGACAAGGTGGACTCAAAAGGGGTAGACGATAACTTTAATTTGAATGTTCCTAAGTATTATATGCTTTTGAATTCTTATGAATATGTTATAAATTTGTCTGATTACGAGTTTAGTAATGTTGAGATGTCTGTATTGAATAGGTGTTTGAAATTTATCCCTACTGTTGTTACTCGTCTTCATGAATTGCAAAAAGACATGTATGCATTTGGTAGAAAATTACAGCTCAAATATTTTTTTAATAATCTCTCTATGTCTTCTTTGTCAATGGATGATTCAAATAATAGTAATGTTAAGTTGTCAATCTCGCCTTCATTCTTGCTTGATGGGTTTGGAGCCGATCCCTCGGCTCTGACTCGGCACTTGCTAAGCTCGAGAGTCACTTTTACCAGCTCGAGGCAGCCCCATATCCCATGATGCAAGGCGGTAAGTATCCAGATCTCGTTTGCCGCTTCGCTTATGAGGTCCTCCTTTTACCAGCTCCTGGTAAGTGATTCACTTTGTTGATATTTAAGCCCTTTTTTTTGTAAAAAAACCTTTAATTGTTAGTTATAAGTTAATTATATAGATTTTCTGACAGAAAATCCCTGTCTCTTCTAATTTTTTTTAGTCAAACTTTACCCATCCCATCCCCTCCCTGTTAGGGTGTGTGTGTTTGTTTTATAGGAATACCTTTTTGGTATTTTATTTAATTTAATTTTTTGACTGGTGTGTGTGTGTGTTTTGTGAAGCACCATGTCAAAGGAGAGGGTCTCAGGTTTTAAGAAGTGTGACTCGTGCTGTCAGAAGATGTCTCTGACAGACGGTCACACTTCTTGCCTGTATTGCCTGGGGCCTCTTCACCTGCAGGACTCCTGTGCTATTTGTCATTCCTTCAGCCAGAGAGTCCTGCAGGAAAGACGTAACAAGCTGATACTTAGGGGCCTTCTTAAGCCGGAGGGCTCTCCGGCTAAGTCGGCTCCATCAAAATCAGCTAAATCTTCCCAGGCCCAGGCTTCTGTGCCTAAGCCTGCGGCCTCGGCTCCGACTCGTTCCGAGTCGAGATCGGCTCCGGCTGGAGCCGATTCTGGCTTAACAAAGCCTTCGGCACCGATGGCTATCGGTGCCGATTCTGCATCGACCACTGCGGTGTCGGCTCCGATCGGTTCCGACCACCATGTGGCACAGGCATCGGTGTCGGCTCCGATCGGCTCCGACACCGTTACTTTTGTGGCTGTATCGGCTCCGGCTGGAGCCGATGCATCGAGGCTTCCTGTCGGCTCCGATAAGTCTTCGGCTCCGACAGGATCTATAGTATCGGTTCCGATGGCTCATTCCAGGAAGAGGTCGAGGTCTCCTTCCTTAGAGCCGATACTTTCGGCTCCGGCTTCACCTCTCCTTTCGGAACGGAGCCATCGGAGCCGATCTTCAAGATCATCCAGACTTTCAGACCATGACCTAGAGAGAGTGGTCAGCAGATTACTTAAGTCACAGGTACTGGCCCAAATGTTACATAGTCCGTCTCAACAGGCGACTGTTGGTCCACACCCGTTACAGTTCCTCCTTCAACTCTACCCCAGAGCTTGGAGTTGGAGTCTTCGGAATGGTTACTGCTACGGCTGGAGGACGGATACCCCTTCTGTTCCTTCAGCCTCTACTCTTATCTCCTCTTGAGACCTTCCTTAGAGGGATTCGGTGGTCGGGCTTCCATGGTCTCCTCCGAGGGGTGAGTGGCATCGGACCCTTGTCCGAACCCGCTCTTCCCCTTGGAGCCTCGACCTTGGTGAGCTCGGCTCCGACATCTGCCTCGGAGACTTCCCTTCGGTGGTCCCTGGGTTTCTAGTTCTTGAACGGGTTCTCTCGGACCTGCCTGGGAGGGAGCATTCGAGGTGATGAAGAGTGTGCTGGCCACTGGTATCAGTCAGCAGTCTGTTCCCGTAGCTCCTCCCTCTATAGTACCTGTTGACATCTCTGCCACTTCTCTTGCTACAGGACCCAGAGATCCTCCGCCTCAGGTTTCCCCATTGGGAATTCCCCTCTTCCGAGGATTCTCCTGATGTTTCGGGAGATCCTCCTAGGAAGAGGACTTGTAAGAGGAAACATGTAGACTCCCCCGAGTCTGTCACTTCGGATACTGACTTTGATGAGTCAGAGGGATCCCTAGATCCCCTCTGAGGATGTCTCCTTCTCAGACATCCTAGAACTCCTTAAGCAGAGGGGAAACTGGCCCACCAACAATCCCTCTGAGGATGAGTCAGTATACCTAAAGGCGTTTGGATCTCGGCCCTCCACCTCCTGGGTGTCTCCGCCTTTCGACCCCCTTATGCAGGTTATTGCACGAAAGGCGTGGGCAGCTCCTGACTCTGTAGAGCCAGTCCCTAGGAGGCCTTCAAAATTTATCACTGCCCCATGTGACAAGCAATTCCTCACTAAGGGTGTCCCCGCTGATGCCATGGTGGTGGCTGCGGCCACCAAGAAGGAACTTGCAGATCCTTCCGTACCCGTCCATCCTCCTAATAAGGACTCTAGGACCATGGATAGGTATGGTAAGCGGATGTTTTCCTCAGCGACCTTTGCTATGCGTTCGCTGAATTACCTATGTCACTTCACCAGACTCCAGAGGGATATCCTTAAGGAGCTGGGTGAAGTAGTACAGGATCCTACAGCTGCAGGGGCTCAAGAAAAAATTGCTTCGCAGCTAGGAACCCTTAATTCCATTGCAAACTCCTCCATGCGGCTAATATCTTATGCTGCTGATGGAGCGAGTAGAGCCGCAGGTACAGGTGTGGCTCTTAGGCGCCAAGCCTGGATGCGGCTATGTGATTTTATGGATCCCTTTAAGGCGTCCTTCACAAATTCTCCCTTTGATGGGTCAGCTTTGTTTGGCCCTCAGGTGAAGGAAACTTTGACCAGGTGCGAACAGGACGGCAAGACTCTTTCTGCTGTAGGAGTCCGTTTTTCCACCCCTTCTAGACCTTATCCTAAAGGACAGAAAGGTGGGAAAATGTGGTTCCGTAAATCCCAAGGAGTCACGCCGGATTCACGTGGTCAGTTTACCCCTAGAGGCAGAGGGGGTAACAACAACAGGCGCTCTAGAGGCAGAGGGTCCGAAAAACCAGGGAAACAGAGAGCCTCTCTCTGACAAGCCCTTTCAGCATCCCTGAGATGTTGCCCGGCTGTCCCTCCTTGGAGGCAGTCGGGGGAAGATTATCACTGTACCCAGAAGCCTGGCATTCCCTCACTCAAGACAGATGGGTACAGTCGATCATATCCAAGGGTTACATAATTCCTTTCGAGGAAAGTCCCTTCCCTCAAATTCCCTTCCAGATGTACCACCGGTCTAAGGGAAATTGCAGAGTTAGAAGTCTCAAAACTACTGCAAAAAGAGCCATTCAGCCAGTTACAACAGACCATTCAGAGCCGGAATCTACTCAAGGTTCTTTTGGTCCCCAAAAAGACGGGAGACTGGAGACCAATATTGGATCTCAGCAGACTCAACAAGTCTGTCAGGAAGACAAGATTCCGAATGGTCACTCTTCAGTCAATTCTGCCCTTCTTACAGAAGGACAACTGGATGTGCTCAATAGATCTTCAGGATGCGTACTATCACATCAAAATTCACAGACGCTCCAGGAGATTTCTCCGCTTTCGGCTGGGGTCCAGTCATTTCCAGTTCAGAGCCCTGCCCTTTGGTCTCACTACAGCCCCCAGAGTGTTCACTAAATGCATGGCAGTGGTCACGGCTCACCTGAGACGTCAAGGATTCCAGGTGTTTCCGTATCTCGACGACTGGCTCCTGTCAGCCACCACCAGGCATCAGCTTACACAAGCCAGGGATTACACAATAAACCTTTGTTCTCATTTGGGCATCTCGATCAACTTGAAAAGTCATCCTTATCGCCCTGCCAGTCTATTACCTTCATAGGCGCAAACTTAAACACTGTTCGGATGTCAGCTACCCTTACAGATCAAAGAGTTTCAGACATTCAGAGTCATGTCATAATCATTCTGGCCAACAAGAAAGTACAGGCCAGAATGGTTCTAAAGGTATTAGGTCTCATGGCTGCGGCCATTACTCTTCTTCCCCTGGCTCGATTCTACATGCGCCTTCTTCAGTGGATGCTGTTCACACAATGGTCATACCAACAACTTCCAATGCGTCACCAGATTCTAGTGAAACAGACATGCAAAGAGCATCTTGCTTGGTGGATCACATCTCCTCAGGTTCACCAAGGCAGGTGCTTTGTACCCCCATCCCCGATAGCCACTGTCACCACGGATGCCTCCCTGATCGGGTGGGGGGGTCATTATCAGGGCAGGATGGTTCATGGGACGTGGCAGCCGTTCGAGTACCATCTGCACATAAATGTCCTGGAGATGAGAGCATTGCTTTTAACGTTGCAAGCCCTCAACGACTTTCTTCCCGTAGGGACAATTGCAGTCCACACAGACAACATGTCTGTAGTTTGGTATATCAACAAACAGGGCGGAACCAAGTCCTACCCCTTGTGTCGAAGCGCTCAGACTATGGCAATGGGCGATCTCCTCTCATCGGTTTCTGGTAGCAATGCATATCCCTGGGAAAACCAACATTGTAGCGGACAGATTGAGCAGAGCTATTCTCATGCCTCACGAGTGGTCTCTCAAGCAATCTATAGCGGAAGAGATTTTTCTGGAATGGGGTCGTCCATGCTGCGATCTTTTTGCTACTCCCCAAAACAGCAAATGTCCAGACTTCTTCTGCCTCTTCCCTCCATCAGGCCATCCCCAGAGACGCTCTGACCCAGGATTGGCCCCAGGGACTTCTTTATGCCTTCCCTCCATTTCCTCTGATCCCTCAGGTTATCCAGAAAGCTACCGTTTTGAGAGCCAAATTGATTCTCATTGCCCCTTACTGGCCTCGACAAGTTTGGTTTCCGTTCCTCCATCATCACCTTTTGGTGCAGCCGTGGCATCTGGACCCAGTGCCAGATCTTCTGATTCACCAATCGGGTCAGCTGCACCGGTCAATCCCTTCTCTCAACCTCACAGCATGGTTGCTCCACTTCCTTCCTTAGCCAGGCTTCCTTTGATCTCTAACCCAGTTAGAGACATCATAGTAGCTTCGCTAAAATCCTCTACCAGGAGGATTTATACAAGCAAATGGAAACGTTTCTCTTATTGGGCTAAGGCCAAGAATATTGATCCTTTTACTGCCCCTGTTCAGGCAGTCCTGGACTTCTTAGCAGAGATTTTTCATGCAGGCTCATCTTCTTCCACAGTTAGAGTTCAATTGGCTGCTATTTCCAATTTTCATGTCGGTATAGCAGATCATAATATTATGTCCCATAGGCTCTGCAGGGCCTTCTTGAAAGGAATTTTCCTACTAAAGCCTCCAATCAGGAATCCTCCTCCTCAGTGGGATCTAAATTTAGTGCTGACATCCTTGATTCTTCCCCCCTTCGAGCCAGCTGTTTCTTGTTCCCTGAAATATCTTTCTTGGAAAACTTTATTCCTAGTGGCTATTACATCGGCCAGGAGGGTGTCTGAACTTCATGCTCTTTCGGTTCGACCCCCCTATTTGGTTTTTCACAAAGACAGAGTATCTTTGAGAACTAACCCAACCTTTTTGCCTAAGGTCGCTTCAAAGAACAATTTGAATCAATCCATTGATCTCCTGTATTTTTCCCCAACTATTCAGATAGAGCTGAACAAAAGCTACATTATCTTGATGTCCACCGTCAACTTAGATATTATTTGGACAGAACAAAAAAATTTAGAAAATCTGATCAACTTTTTGTTTCCTATGCGGATAATAAAAAGGCCTTCCTGTTTCTAAAGTGACTTTGTCTAGATGGCTTTCTTCGGTCATCTCTGAAATTTATCTGCTCAGGGGAAAACAGCTGTGCTCAAAACCTAAAGCACATTCAACTAGGAGCTTAGCTACTTCTACAGCCTTTCAAGCTAGACTTCCTTTAGACACTATTTGTGCAGCGGCCACTTGGGCCACTCCTCACACTTTTGTTTCCCATTACAAATTGGACTTGGCCTCCAGGGACAGAGCCAGTTTTGGCTCTACAGTCCTCAAGAGTTTGTTCCATTGAGCCACCCAGGATAGAGGTGCTAGGGGCGGTCCCATCAAGCAAGAATGAAGGCGAGATTGACAACTTAACATTAAGAAGTTATGTACCTACCATAACGTTCCATGTTAGTTGTCTTCTCTCGCCTTCTTTCTCGCGACCCTCCCTCCTTCCCCTGGCCTGGACAGACCTTGTTATAAGAAACTGTTATGCTGAAGACCATTCAGACCTGGTCCTTCTTCCATCTGTAGTTTTCTTTCTTCCTTTGGGAAGTATTTTATGCTTGGTGCTATTGCCCTTTGTCATCAAACGAGATCTGGGTACTTACCGCCTTGCATCATGGGATATGGGGCTGCCTCGAGCTGGTAAAAGTAACTCTCGAGCTTAGCAAGTGCCGAGTTGGAGCCGAGGGATCGGCTCCGAACCCATCAAGCAAGAAAGAAGGCGAGAGAAGACAACTAACATGGAACGTTATGGTAGGTACATAACTTCTTAGTTCCTCTGACAGTTTTTTTTCTTGTTTTTCAGACGAGGATGTTAATGCGTATTGTAAATTAGATACTACCAGTGTACCTATTCACAGTAACTTTACACCTAATAGTTTAAATAGTGAGGTATGTCAGTTTGTTAGTCTAGTTAATTATTTCACTGAATTAGATTATAGGAAGTATATGAGTAAAAAATCTAATATTAAATATAATTTAGAACGTAATGAATGGCAAGCGTTATTAAATCTTGGAAAAATGAGTGATATTATCTTTAAGCCATCTGATAAAGGCAACAAACTTGTTGTAATGCGTTCTACTGACTATTTATCTATGTGTATGGAACATTTAGATGATAGTAAGACTTATAAGGTGGTTGTTGCAGATGTATATTTAAAGTCTATTGAGGAATATTTGGATATGATGAATAAAGGGGTGAGATTAGGCTATTTTTGTTCAACTGATGTTAAGAATAGGTTTCAGGTGGAAGGTTCCAAAATGGCCCTTTTTTATTGCTTACCTAAAGTACATAAAAGTTTCTCTAGGCCTCCAGGGAGGCCCATAGTTTCAGGCTCTTATTATTTTTTGCATAATTTAGGTATTTTTTACATCATTTTTTGTCTTCTTTTGTTTATAAGTTACCCTCATATATTTGTGATGTTTTTGATTTTTTAGAAAAAATAAAAAGGGTAGAAATAAATAAAAGGATGATTTGGTTTACTATTGATGTTAAAAGCCTTTATACAAATATAAAACATCATTTTGGTATAGAGGCTATTAGATATTTTGTAGGTGATTTTCCAGCTACAGAATTTATTGTTGAGTTGCTTTATTTTTGTTTAACTCATAATTTTTTTGAATTTAATAATGTATTATATCAGCAATTACAAGGTACAGCCATGGGGGCACCTTTTGCCCCCATGTATGCTAATTTATTTATGGGTTTGTTTGAGTTGGAAGAGATCTATAAGCATAAGTTTTTTCATTCCCATGTAATTGCATACTATAGATTTGTGGATGATTTGATATTTTTGGTTGACGCTGATAAAAAAGATATCCTGGATTTTGTTAATGATATTAATAATAATAGATTTGCACTGAATTTTGATGGTTTGGTAATGGGACATGTTGTCCCATTTTTGGATGTTAAGCTGGATATTTCTGATGGTAGGAATATTGTTACTTCATTAAATAGAAAATTTGAAGGAACAAACTTATATTTACATGGCACCAGTGGACATCCCCCCCACACTATAGATGCGTTACCTTATGGGGAGATGCTACGTATATATAGACTTTGCAGTAGTCCTGATACCTTTCATAATGAAATGAAGTCCTTGGTAAATTCTTTTATGAACCGAGGATATAGTAAAGAAACTTTGAATAAATGTTTTGATAAGTTAGTAAAATGTGTCAAGCCATCTGATTCAGAAAATGGTTATAATGTTTATAATAAAATGGTCAAATATGATAATGTCATTAATTATAGTGAGAATATGTATTTTGTAACTACTTATGGATGTTTTACTCATCAGTTCCTTGATATAGTTAGCATATTTTGGTCCTTTTTATATTCCTCAAAAAATGGTCAACAATGGTTAAATGTGAATTTGAAATTTTCTTACCGTAGGGGTAGAAACATAAAAATTTTTTTAGTTAAAAGTAAATTTAGTATACCTCCTTCTCAAATGTGTATTAGACCTTGTACGACTGGCACCTTTCCATGTGGAAGGTGTAAAGCTTGTAAACATATTGTATCCAGTTTTTCTTTTATTAATGGTATTAGTTTCAGTTCTATTAATTATTTTTGTTGTAATTCAGTAGGTGTTATTTATGCTCTTTGCTGTCCTTGTAATAAATATTATATAGGAGAGACAAAAAGAGCATTTAAAACCAGATTGCTGGAGCATATAAGGGACATTAATAATGTTAATATTGACAGTCCTGTAGCTTTGCATTTTGCACAATTTCATCATAAAAGTAGTGTGGGTTTAAAAGGTACTGTTTTAGAACAAGTTAAGGTGTCTTTATATTGTAATGTTGATATCAAAACTGTTTTATTACAGAAAGAAGCTTTATATATTTTAAAGTATAAAACTATGTCTCCTTTTGGGCTCAATGAGGAGTTCAACTGGAAGGCATTGCTTAATTAATTAATTATTTAATTGAATGATTGTATAATTATTTTATGTATATAGGGCTTGGTGTTTGTGCATATTTTATTCTCCTTGAAGGCTTTTGGCCGAGACGTCAGAGAGATTTTAATAAAACCTATTGGTGGATACTGTGTTCGTTGTTCTGTATCTCTCAGAACTAATCCAGCCTTTCTGCCCAAAGTATGTTCTGAGGTTAACATTAATCAAGTCATTGAGTTGCACGTTTTCTTCCCTAATCATACCAACAAATTGGAATATATGTTGCATAAACTTGATGTTCATAGACAACTTATATTTTATTTGGACAGAACAAAAGACATTAGGAAATCAGATCAGCTCTTGTGTCCTTTTCTGAGACCAGGAAAGGTAAACCAGTTGCTAAAACAACCCTGTCTAAGTGGCTGTCGGATTGTATCACCTATACATATGCTTGTCATAATATGCCTCTGTCTAGTAAGGTAAAGGCTCATTCAACCAGAGCAGTTTCTACCTCGTCAGCCTTTCAAGCCAAATTGCCTTTGGATAACATCTGTGCAGCAGCCACCTGGTCTAAACCTCACACCTCCAGGGACAAGGCTTCATTTGGTTCTACAGTTCTGAAGAGTGTACTTCCGTGAGCCACCCAAGATCAAGGTGCTAGGGACGCTACCCGTCAGTGATGAATGAACGGCGAGATTGAACGACTTCACATAAAGAAGTTATGTACTCACCATAACATTCCATGTGAGTTGTTCCATCTCACCTTTATTTTCACGTTCCTCCCTCCTTCCCCCTCCTGGCTGACAGTTGACCTGGAGACTGTCTTCATCCTGGTTTTTCAATGTGTATTCATTCCTAGGCAGAATAATTATTGTACTATTATATGGTATGCAGCAAACAAGATCTGAGGTAATTCCAGCAGTGCATTATGGGATAAGGGGTGGGGTCTTGAGCTAATGGAGAACTTTGAGCTTGCTAGTCGGTCGTGTCGGAGCGGAGGATCGGCTCCAAACCCATCATTGATGAATGAAGGCGAGATGGAACAACTCACATGGAACGTTATGGTGAGTACATAACTTCTTTTTTTGGCCAGATAAGTTAGAAAAGAGATATATATACTGGCTGTTGAACGATAATATAATGGTTGCTTTTAATATTCCTTCCCAAGGTTTGACACCAGGATATTTTACAACATCATTTTCAACAATTTTTAACAGTATTTAAAACAGGAATGGGATTATTTTTAGTAAGGTCCTGTAAAATGTAAATGCATTTTAGCATTTCTTTCTTCCTTCCTTTTTATTCTTTAGTCTCATTTTTAATGTATTATTTTAAAGTGTGAAAATGATTTTAAGTTTAGGAAACGTATTGATGGTTTGGCATTGGGCATCTTTTATTCAGAATGAAGGAATTTAAGGAGGCAATTAGTATATATTTACTAGTATTTTTAATAACACTAGTGTCTTTTTAAAATATTGTATTTAAAGTTGGAGGGGGAAGAAGTATGATGCTGAATCATAATTAAAGTGTCATCGAATTTAAATTGATTTGATGACTGCTTTAGTTTGTCTGAGGTATTTCATGGAATAATTTATGAAGGAAAGAGCTTACAGTTACCCTTTTACTATGAAATAAAAGTATTTAACTTTTAAGCAGAGGTTTCTTCTTGGTGCCCTAATGTTTGTTTGGTCTTAACAGTTTGTCTTCGTTTTTGCTGCTTCTATATGTGAAAGTACCAAGATTTAAGATGTTGACCCTCCGGTCTCTATTACCTGTCATTCTCCAAGGAAATTTTTTGGTAACATTAGATCTAAAAAAAAAAAATCTACTGCCAATCATTAGCGGATCGGAGTTCCGCTGTGGCGACCCCTAACCGGGAAAAGCCGAAAGACACAACAACAACAAGATCTAAAAGATGCATATTATCACATACCGTAGCCACAGGCATCAGGAAATTTCTAAGATTTTCTGTGTTTGGGTCACATTATCAGTTCTCAATATTACACGTTGCATTACCCATAGCTCCTAGGGTATTTACAAAGTGTATAGCTCCAGTGATAGCTCATTGCAAAGTGAATGGCATTGACATATTCCCTTGTTTAGACAACTTTATAGAGTATTTTCCAAGATGTCAAGACTCAATAGAATGGGTTTCTTCTACTCTATCCAAAATGGAATTCCGAATAAATGTTCAGAAATTTTCCTTGACCCAGTCAGGGTTGTTTTTCAGGAGTGCCTTATGGTACACCTCTTAGCAAAAGGCTTTTTTGACACAAGAGAAGGTGGATTTTTATCTGGAATCTCAGGATTCTGGGGTTCATGGCACCTACAAATCTCATGATTCCTCTTGCTAGGTTGCACATATGAAAGATTCAAATGTTTTGAAAAAACACATGGACCCATCATTTGCATCCTCTGGAAATATTAGATTCCAGTTTTGGGCTTTGTTAAAAAGGAACTGTGATGGTGGAGACTACAGACAGAAACAAATGCAGGTCTCCCCTTTTCTCATCTACTTCCAAGCCAATCTGTAACTATAAACTCCTCATATGTTACTTGGGGTGCAGTTTCTGTGGGAAGGGGAAAGCAATACCTGTGACACTCCTCAGAGAGACCAAAGCATATCAATGTCAAAGAGATATTGGCTGTGATCATTGCCTGAAAATTTCTTCATCATCTATGGTCCGCAGGGCCTTTTCAGTCAATGCAGACACCACCACTGGAAGGAGGCACAAGATCATACCCGCTATGCAGGCTGGCTATAATGCACTGGGAAGTACCTCTTCAACAGTATTTCGTCCTCCCAGCATCTTACATTCTGTCATAACAATAGTGGCAGACAAGCTGAGCAGTTCCAGGACAAACCCTTGCGAATGCAGATTGGATGAGGGAGTGTTCCAGGAACTGATCCAGCTGTGGAGAAGACCTCAAATAGATCTGTTTGCCTCCTTTCAAAACAGACAACTGAATAAATTCTGCTCCAGGACTCACTGCAAATAAGCCTGGAAAACAGATGCATGTTGTTTCCCATGGTCGGAAGTGTTCCTTTATACCTTTCCTCCTTTTACACTGATATCCAGAGTAATTCCAAGGATGCAGAAGGACTCCCCAGAGATTATTTTGTGACGCCCTTTTTGCCCAGACAACACTGGATATTTCTCATTCCCACTGCTCTTACAAAGTAACCCATTATTTGTCACCTTTCAAAAGCTCAGACTCCCCTCACTCTCTTCCTATGACAGCTGATTGGCAGAGCATGCCCTGAGAGGGAAGCCTTCAGTTGTCACAGGAAATGCATGATCTGAAGTAGGATATTCATTTGTCTGCAACCTGTGGGTTATGGATCCGATATCGGATCCGAACCGGCATAGTTTTCCAGCTATGGATCCAAGCTCTCAGCTCCTCCCCTCACCCATAATGCCCTGCTCTACCCTCATGACCTCAGATCTTGTTTGCCGCGCTGGTAACTGGATGTGGTTCTCATAGCTCTCAGCTAAGTGGATTTTTTCTTGTTCAAGAATAGAATATTTTTGCTTTCTTTAAACTTTTTTGTGTGAAAGTTGTAGGTTTCCTATTATTATTGACTGTTTTTAGTTTAATTTAATTTTCAGTAGTATATTTTATCCCCTCCCCTCGCTGGTACATAGAGTGTGTGTGAGGCCTGTGTGCTTCTTTATTGTTTTATTGTTTTAAGTTACTTCTGTAACTTTTGGTTAGCTTTAGTGACTATGGCTGAACAGCCTAAGTCAATATTCTCTAAATGCTCCGAGTGTGGCCATAAGCTCTCACCGGCTGATGGCCACACTCGGTGTGTTAAGTGTCTTGGGGTTGAACACCTCACATCTGGTTGTTCCATTTGTGCAGGGTTCAACCCCAGGGCACTGAGGAGCGGAGGTCCAAGCTGGTCTTGGCGGGTCTTTACCGCCGGACTCGGCTCCGACCCCGCTCCTTCGGGACTCCTGCGGCTGCAGCTGTTCCCCTGTAGCACCCCTCCTGCTCCTGGGACTCAAACTCCCACTTCAGGACAGGAGAGGGATGCATCTAAAAGGACCGGAGGGAGAAGCACCAAGCGGCGGGCCGAGACCTCTGTTTCGCCCCGCCAGCCAAGCTTCTCCCGGCTTCCTTCCAGTGCGGTCTCCTCCTTCTCGGCTCCGGTCACCCGTGTGCTTCTCACCGGGTCCTGAGGAGGAGGAGACCCGATCTCCGTCGAGGCTATCGAGGAGGCATTCCAGGCCTACCTCGGTAGCCTCGCCGAGATCTACCCATAGCCTTTCGATGCTGATCTGGACGGATGATGCGAAGGTTCATCCAGGCCCAGATGCAGATGGGAGTGCTCTTGCCTCCCCCCCCTCCGGGGGGGAGCTCAACACCCTTTTTCAAGCCTATTGCTCCTTCTCCGACCCGCTTCCCGGGTTCGGAGCAACTGGAGCCGAGCAGCCGGGGGGAGGTCGGAGCCGATAGTACTTGGTACTTCGGATCCGACCATGCCCTCGAGTGCGTCGGACCCGATCTCTCGGAGCCTGGATCCGAGCTTCGGATCCGGGGGGATCAGTGCTCCTTCGGCGCCGTCTGTGTCGGAGCACTGGCCCTTCGGATCCGAGTGCTTGGCGCCGGCTCCGATCCACTCTTCGGATCCGAGGGGAGCCGATTGTCGGATCCTTTGGTCGAGGTCGGCTCCCCTTCGGCTTTTGATGTAGTGGAGAGGGCTCTGTTGAGGGTCTCCGGACCCCCGGCACTTGCTTCGGCTCCGTCCCGCGCTCCCTCTGCACTGGGCCAGGCTTCCACCATCCGGCCCCTGGGACAGCCCGTTTCTGTGCCCCAAGTTGCTCCCATGGAGCAAATTGCTGCTGCGAGGACTCCTCTGACAGCCCCCAGAGGAGGCTCCTCGCAAGCATACGCAAAAGGAGGCACATTGACTCCCTGAGTCTCTCACTGAAGACACGGACTTGGAGGAAGGGAAGGCTCCCCACGGTCACCCCGAGGATGTCTCCTTCGGAGACATCATGGAAATGCTCCGTATCAGGGGTGGTCTGCCCCAAGTCTTCCTCGGACGAGTCCGTGTTCTTGGAGGCATTGAAGCGGGCCCGTCTACCTCTTGGGTGTCCCCCCCTGCCGACCCCCTGGTGGACCTTATTACCACCAGGGCGTGGAAGGAACCGGACACCGTGGAGCCAATTCCCAAAAGACCTGATAAAATCCTTAGCCCGCCTTCTGACAGGACCCATTGGAGTAAGGGGCCTCCTGTAGATGCCATGTTGATGGCGGCCACAAAGAGGGAATTGGCTCAGGAGAGTCCCTCAGTCCACCCACCGAGCAAGGAGTCTCGGATGATGGACCGCTTGGGGAAGCGGATGTTCAGTTCGGCGACCTTCTCGGTAAGGGCGCTGAACTATTTGGCACATGTTATTCGGATGCAGCGAGACCTTATTAAGGAGTACGCTGCATCCCCCCCTGAGTCCATTTCGGAGGAGGACAGAGCTCTGCACTCCACCAAAATGGCCACTCTTAGGTCAGTCACAAATACTTCTATGCGGCTACTCTCCCATGCTACGGAGGGCGCCGCTAGAGCTGCGGGGACAGGACTGGTCACTAGGCGTCAGGCCTGGCTCCGCCACTGCGATTTTTCTGAGCCCTTCAAGGCATCGTTTGCGAACGCCCCCTTTGATGGTTCTGCTCTGTTTGGCAAGACCGTTCGCGAGACGTTGACCCAGAGCGAGAAGGACGGGAAGACGCTGTCTGCCGTCGGAATCCGCTTCTCTGCACCCCAGAGGCCCTATTCTAGGAACCAAAAGGGTCAGAAGAAGATGTGGTTCCGGAAGTCGCAGCAGTCCCAGCCTGCTCCGGACAACCAGTCCTTCCATGGCAGAGGAGGACAGGGAGGACGCCGCCCTAGAGGCAGAGGGGCTCCCAGAAACTTCGGGTCCAGGGAACCTTTCTCTGAACGGCCCGCGCAGCAACCCTGAGGGGTTGCCCGACTGCTCTACTCTGGAGGCAGTCGGGGGGCGTTTTTCGGGGCACCTAGCGGCATGGGAGTCCATAACATCGGACCGCTGGGTTCTCCAAATCATATCCAGGGGATATCGCATTCCTTTCCTTCACCTTCCAAAGATGAAGTCCCTCCCAGACGTACCACCCGGTCAAAGGGAGGCCGCTTTGGCAGAAATTGGCCATCTGCTAGAGAAAAGAGCCATCCAGCCCGTTCCCCCAGACCAGATCGGATCAGGGTTCTACTCCAGGTTCTTTTAGTGCCAAAAAGACGGGGAACTAAGACCAATCCTAGACCTCTCTCTCTTGAATCTGGCAGTCCCCAAAGAAAAATTCGAATGGTCACTCTACAATCTATTCTCCCCCTTCTGGGAGAAGGCCACTGGATGTGCCCGATAGATCTCAAGGACGCGTACTACCACATCCTAATGGACAGACGCACCAGGAGGATTCTCCGCTTCGGCTGGGAGCCAGTCACTACCAGTTCGGGTCCTTCCCTTTGGTCTCACCACAGCCCCCAGGGTGTTTACCAAAGTACTAGCAGTGGTAGCGGCCCACCTGAGGCTTCAGGGGTGCAGGTCTTTCCCTACCTGGACGACTGGCTCCTTACCGCCCCAACAAGGCATCTACTTCTCTCGGCGCGAGACTCCTTTCTCCATCTTGCTCCATTTCTGGGCATCACAATAAATACAAACAAGTCCAACCTGGCACCCACTCAGCTCTTAGATTTCATAGGGGCCAGACTAGACACAAGGAGTTTACGAGCCTTCCTCACTGCGGACAGAGTTCTAAATCTGCAGCTCCAGGTGCGGGCCATTCTCCATTCATGTTCTGTTCCAGCGGAGTTGGTCCTGAGGGCTCTAGGGTCCATGGCTTCGTCGATAGCACTTCTTCCTCTTGCCAGGCTCAATATGCGCATTCTACAGTGGACGCTCTTAGTACAGTGGTCATACCTTGCTCTCCCCATGCATCATCCCATAGCGATCAGCAAGGCTTGCAAGCGGTCCCTCTTGTGGTGGCTCCACTCCCGGATCTCCACGAGGGTCGCCCATTTTGTGCTTCTCCCCTCTCGCCACGGTGACCACGGACGCCTCCCGCCTCGGGTGGGGGCACTTTGGGCGGACAGTCCAAGGCACGTGGAGCGATTCAGAGACCTTACTGCATATCAATGTTCTAGAGATGAGAGCAGTGCTCTTAGCGTTGCTAGCACTTCAGGACTTTCTTCCCTTGGGAACAATTGCGATTCAATCGGACAATATGTCTGTTGTCTGGTACATCAACAAGCAAGGGGGAACAAGGTCTTACCCTCTTTGTCGAGAGGCCATGAGAGTTTGGGAATGGGCAATCTCCACCAATCGCTTTCTCATAGCAACGCACATTCCGGTCGGTCCAACATCCTAGCGGACAAGCTCAGTCGCACCATTCTGACCCCTTACGAGTGGTCTCTCAATTGTCAAGTAGCGAACGCATATTCGCACGGTGGGGAACCCCTTCATGCGATCTTTTGCTTCTCCCTCAAACACCAAGTGCGACAGTTTTTTCGCTCTAATACCTCCTCCCGGAGGTACCCCAAGAGACGCTCTGGTGCATGCTTGGCCACCCGGTCTTCTGTATGCCTATCCACCCTTGCCTCTGATGCTGCAAGTTCTTCAGAAAGCCTCTCGGGTGGGTTGCAGAATGATTCTCATTGCTCCGTTCTGGCCTCGACAGATCTGGTTCCCCTTCCTAAGGTCTCACTCGGTGAATCCTCCTTGGATTCTAGATCCTATTCCGGATCTGATATCCCATCCATCCTGCATTCCTCCTCCGAACCTGGACAGCCTGAAGCTGACCGCTTGGCTGCTCCAGTTCCACTCTTGATAAGGACTCCCGGTATTTCTTCACCGGTAAAGGCTATTTTGGTGGCGGCTCATAAACCATCCACTAGAAAGGTTTACCGAAGCAAATGGAAACGTTTCTCTGTGTGGGGAGCGGCAAGGCCTAGATCCCTTCACGGTTCCTCTCCCGTAGTGCTTGATTTTCTAACCTCTCTCTTTAATGATGGTGCCAGCAGTTCCACAGTCAAAGTTCAACTGGCGGCAATTTCTCACTATCACATTGGTCAAGAGTCTAATCCTCTTATGTCAGCCAAATTGTGCAAAACTTTTCTTAAGGGTACTTTCCTTCTCAGGCCCCCTATAAAGCAAGCAGTTCCTCCTTGGGACCTTTCTTTGGTCCTACAGGCCTTGACCGCTCCCCTTCGAGCCAGCGGCTACAGTGGACCTCAAATTCTTGTCTTACAAGACAGCCTTTTGGTAGCCATTACATCAGCCAAGAGAGTTTCTGAACTTCAAGCTTTATCAGCTAAACCTCCTTACTTGGTTTTTATCCGGACCGTGTCTCCCTCAGGACCAACCCGTCCTTCCTTCCTAAAATCGCTTCTGAAGCAAACATCAATCAATCCATTAACCTCCTGTTTTCTTCCCTAAGTATGAAAACAAAGGTGAATATAGGCTACACTCACTAGATGTTCACAGGCAACTAAGATTTTATCTCAACAGGACAGCTGGTCATAGGCAATCCGACCAGCTGTTTATTTCCTTTGCAAAATTCAATTTGGGCAAGCCAATTTCCAAAGTTTCTCTGTCCCGCTGGATTTCACAGTGCATTTTATTGGCTTATCAAGCGTCAGGAAGGCCCACCGGAGGGTGTTCATGCCCATTCAACCCGGTCAGTATCTACCTCAGCAGCCTTCAAGGCTAGGATTCCTCTAGATGATATTTGTGCAGCAGCTACGTGGGCTTCATCTCATACATTTATTTCTCACTATAAGTTGGATCTTGCATCTAGGGGTAGAGCATCCTTTGGCTCCGCGGTGCTCCGGAATATCCTTCCATGATGGCTGCCCAAGATTCAGGTAGCTGGGGACTCTGTCCCACAGGTTGCAGACAAATGAATATCCTACTTCAGATTTAGAAGTTATGTACTCACCATAACGTTCCATCTGAGTAGGTGTATTCATTTGTCTGCAACCATCCCGCCTCCTATCCCCCTGGCCTTTCAGTTTCCTGCATATTACTTGTTACCCTTTTGAGGGTATTGTTGCTTTGGCAAACTCGATCTGAGGTCATGAGGGTAGAGCAGGGCATTATGGGTGAGGGGAGGAGCTGAGAGCTTGGATCCATAGCTGGAAAACTATGCCGGTTCGGATCCGATATCGGATCCATAACCCACAGGTTGCAGACAAATGAATACACCTACTCAGATGGAACGTTATGGTGAGTACATAACTTCTAATTCAGTTTTTTTCCTGCCATCCAAAGAAGAAAGTCCTTTGACTCTTCACAGGATCGGGTGCGGTTTTTTATGGCTTGCTCTTCCCATCTAGGGATGCCCTGCCTCTCATTTTCATATACGATTTATTATTCTCTTTCCATGTTTTATTTTTAAAAAGTTATTTTAAGGTTTTATTTCTGCGACTGTTTACCCGTGTGAATTTCTGCTTGTAGCAGTATTTATTTGGCTTCTATCTTTGACAAAAGCTTGTTTTTTTTGTTTCTGAGGGAACTTTTAGTATTTCTCTCAGAAATGCAGTTTGTATGTAAGACATTAGACACTACGGCCTGTCTTTACTTTTGTTACCCTGCTTTATTTTCATCTTTTGACAGGAAAATGTTGCAGAACATGGATTTTTCAGCATTTAAACATTATTTACCTTGTCTATATCTGATATGAATATATATATATATATATATATATATATATATATATATATATATATATATATAGATAGATAGATAGATATTTCTTCTGTGTGTGTTTTTAACATCTGATCATGATTTTACTGTGAATTAAATTATTTGAATGTAATGTGGTGGTTTTACTCTCTCTGACTAGAAAATACAGTTTAAAATACTATTAAATATTATTTTATGGCAGTTTAACATGGTTAAAGTGGGTGAAGCGAATTTGTAGCACTGGTTTGCACATTGTTTGTTTTGGTGTTTGGGCTTTGTGTACTGGACAGTTGTAAAATAATTCTGAACATATTTCAAACTGGATTTTTTTGTGATATTAACATCATTTGGCAGAGTTTACTTATGTGGGATATACTCATTACTAGAAACTTTAAGTGCTTATTGTGATACATTACCCAGTACTATCAGTTTATTATTCTGGCTGGTGTTCTTTCCCCTTCCTAACTCTGGTACCCCACCATGAAATCTGGTTGCACCTAAAAAATAAATAAATAAAAGTATGCCTCCGACTACAGTCAGAGATTCTGCCATGACCACTGCTCAACTTGCAGACCACTTACCTTTTCTCCATCTCCCTCTAGTTTGGCTTTGTTGGCTGCTATGGAATGGGGGGGGGGGTTAGGCACATCCTCCAGGGTGCCCTGAGCATGTATGGGAGAACTAAACCCTTTAGGTGCAGGAGTCGTCCAGGGTAAGAGACCCCTTGCCAAACATAATACTATGTCCCCAAATATTAAATATTTTATCTAGTAGTGAACTTCACAGGAAGTAGAAACAGAAGCTCTGATGCTGCTTCTTCTGTCTGTTCCTCAATGGATGGGCTTCCAGATCTAACCTCAGATCCGTCTTCAGCCACTCAAGACTTTGTATCCCAAGTACAGGCTCCTCTCCTTACCCATAACCCCCTGCAAAGCTTAGCATTACCTCTGATCAACTTTCCACAAGAATACAGACAACTCCATAATGGTAATAGTAGTAGTAATAATAATAATTATTATTATTATTATTATTTTTATTATTATTATTATGCTATAAAGGATTATCCAGAGGTAATATGAATGCTCAAAAGCTGAACTGGAGTTAAAAAGTGCAATTGAAGGGCCTTCAGAACAGGTTAGTCCAGTCAAACTAGATTAAAAGAACAATAAATTCCATAATTAGGCAGGGGGTTCGGTGGGAGGGGAGTTGAGGAAGGATATTCCAGTGGACAGCTGAACCAAAAGCCACCCTGACTCTCAAGAGTAAATCCAGTTTATAGTGGGATATGAAGATATGAACATTTGACAAAGTGGTAGCTGCACAAATGTCATCAGTAGATGCTCTAGAAAAGAAAGCAGTAGAGATTGCCACAGCCCCAGCAGAGTGAGCTTTGATGGGTGTTATGTAGGTAAGGGCAAGCCTTTCTCTTTGGATAAATGTGTGATGCAGGCAGACAATTATATTGATAAAGTGACTTTAAAAACTCCATGACCCAGTTTATTTTCTGAAAAGGACACAAATGGTTGATCAGACTTTCTGAATGCTTTTGTACAGTGGATGTTAAAATGGAGCTGTCTATGAACATCCAAAAAATGTAGCATATATTCTCCATTACTGGAAAAATACAGGAAGAAAAATTGGAAGATTAATGTTCTGATTTAAACTGATCTTGGTAGCTACCTTTGGTAAAAAAGAGGGGTTGGTTCCAAAGGATGCTGTCCTTATGAAAAATATGGCAAAGGGGCAGCCAGTTGGGAATGCCAGTACCGAAATTTACTTGAATTCTTCAGTGCTTTGTGTGTAGTACAGATGCTGTACCAAGCCATTCTCTACAATTAAAAAGTTAAAACTGTCCTTTTTTTTGTCTTCACTTGTAGAGCTGGGGGGGGGGGTGGAAATGTATTGTGGCACCGAGTGCCCAGTAGGAGAGCAAACATTTCTGTCTTGTTTTTGCTCTTCAGTTAAAGAGCTGAGAGGTCAGGTCGCAGACCTTTGGTGATAATGGTGGGGAGTGAAGTCTAACACCACAGGCAGATGGCCTCCTCACCTTGGTGGGCATTACTGCACTTAGTACACAGCCTCTGTGTTTGCTTTTAGTTGGTGTTTTCAGTGTATGTTTTTGAATGTTTCTTCTTTCTTTCTTTCTTTCTTTTTCTTTCTTTCTTTCTTTCTTGTGTTATCCATTGATCCACAATGCCTTTTCCCAGTTATGCACATGGGGGCAGTGTGTCACTTCAACAGTGACAGTCATCTAGAGCAAAGGATTACACTGTCTGGTAGCTGTCTTGTGCAAATCCTGTGGAGATGGCCCTTGATGGGTTTTGCTAATTTGCATGTGGGAAGTTCATTGTTTTCTAGCAGTGATTACCTGGCTGTCATTTTGTTATTATACCACAGTTCACAGTACGGAATTGTGTAAACAGTGTTAGTTTAGCAACACTTGAAAATGAAACTGAGATAGTCCCCCAGTAAGACACAGGAATGCAACCCAGTCAGAAGCCAAACTTTTCTAATGACTTATCACCTAACAGCTGTGCATCAGTTAAAATTTGCACAAATATCAGTACTTCCACTGTCTTTTATAAAAAGTATTTTTTGGTGTTTTATAGCAGAAGATGCAACAGCACAGGACTGGCTAAACTTAAACTGCAGTAATCATTGAAAATCATATTTGAGGTACCTTAATTCTAATCATTAGCACCGTTTTATCAAGCTACTACCAGCCTAGGTTGGCTTGCTTCCTGGCAAGAAAGTATATACAATAAATGACAGTACAGAAGCTCACCATGGACATACACTTTGATGGAAACCTACTGCATGCTAGTCAACAAAGGAAACTGAAACTATGTCAAGCAAACAAGAAAGAAGTGCAGGCTGTGGTTTATGCTGCATATTTACTGTCAGCATTCCCTGAGAGTTCTGAGTCACAACCACAGCATCATTTATGCAAAGGAGTATGCCAAATCATGGCTGGTTGCCTCCAGTAATCAGCTGACTGCATTTTCAGCATTTTTTACTCATTTTGTATAGTATGCAACATTGCTTAGGCCTCTACATTAATTGTAATTGATAAAGAGGTCCTGTGGCAACATGTGATTGCCAGAATATTTAGTACTGCTACCTCTTTACCTAGGCGCATATTACTTCAGGTAGCTCTATTCCAATTGGGACTTTACGAGTCCATACCTCTCAACCATCCTGAATTGTGAGGTATTTCATGTTTGGGGGGGGGGGGCAAAATTATAGGGTGTCATGAATTCCTGAGTGACACCTTTAAATCCTGATTTTTTTTTTTTGTTTTATTTACATATTTAAATCTAATGTTGTGGCACGGTGCTTGACTGTCTGTTAGAGTGACTTAGAGGGCTTAAACTGAAAAAAAAAAGTTGTTTAATGCAGCAGCCTGTCTGCAACTTGCAACAGCCAACTGGAGAGGATGTTGGTTCGACTTGGTGTCTGTGAAGGCAACTTAAGACTTCTGTCCCTCTGATCGGCTGATCAGATTAGCTGTTAGCTGCCATCTTGTTTTCCTCATGTGTTCGTTCGCTTTCCTGTCTGCTGGTTATTAGTGTGGAGCTTCAAAGGTTGCTCCATGTTGCTTGATTCTTGGAGTAGTGTTGCACGAAGGTAAATATGATCAGAGACGTGTTTTTGGTGTTGCTAAGCTGCAAAATGTCAAGACAGGGACGAAGCTAGAATCGGTAGAAAAGGGATCTCTGGGAGGGGGGCTGGAACAACTGCTTTGATAGGCAGAAAAAATTTGTGTAAACAATTTGTATTAGCTATTGTATTTATTTTAGTAGCATTTTAATGCAGTATAGATCTGTTCGTATCTATAGAGATTCATTTGTAGTATAGAGTATATATAAATACGAGTCTGTGAAGTATATTTGTGGTGGTGTTTTGTGCTTTTTATAGTGTGCAATACTTTACAGTTTTTTTCCTGAGGTGGCAAGGTTAACGTAGATTATGTCGTCGATTTTTTATGTGAGGAGGGGAAGTTAATACACTTGGCAATTATGGTTCATAGGTTCATAGGCTGGTACTAGGCTATCAGCCCTAGGGCCTATACAAGCCTAGCCATAACAATTCCCTGGCTATTTCTTCCCACACTATTTACTTCTCTGGACCCCTGTCTAGCAGTGCGACTGACATGATCCCTGGGGTGAATTTCCTTTCACCCATCCAATCGTCAAGATTCCTTTTGAAGAAGGCCAAAGAGGCACTCTGCTTGACATGTATGGGCAATCTATTCCAAAGTCTGGGGAGTCTCTGAGTCAGGAACCTATCCCTCCAGCATGTTTTGTTTATTGTGAAGACAAGGTTTAGATCCCTGGAGCGTGTGGCTCTGAGGGACTGGGATTTCTTTAAGTGTAGCATGTCCGACAGCTCTGGCCTTGTATGTTAAGCAGAGATCACCTCTGAATAGATGATATGCAACAGAGTATAGCTGGAGTTTTTTAAGGCGGTCAACATAGTGCACCTGCTTTAGGCCTGTGATTCTTCTAGTGAAGTATTTCTGTGGCCTTTCCTGTTGTTGCAGATGTCTTGAGAGGTAGATATCAAACAGAGCATTGTATTCTATAATGGGTCTAACGAGGGATGAGTACAGTGGGACAATGACCTCCTTTTTTCTGGATGAAAAGCTCTTAGTGATGAGGTGTGCCACATAGAAGGATTTCCTAACTGTTGTGGCGATGTGGTTATCGAAGGTGAGACCACTGTCCACCTGTGTCCCTAAGTCTCTTATCACACTTTCAGTATTTAGTGTACTGCCACCTATATGGTAATTCACGGATACATGTTTTTTCCCAAAGGGGATAACTATACATTTCTTGGCATTGAGCTTGAGCCCATGGCTCTGGCACCAAGCATCTGTTTCTGTAAGGCCCTTTTGTAGAGTATCCACATCATTTGGGGATTCAATAATGGCTCCCAGTTTGCAGTCATCTGCGAACTTTGTTAGCCAGAGTCCCTTCGTGTTGGCTTGTACTTCAGAGAAGTAGATGCCAAATAAGAGCGGTCCCAGGACTGAACCCTGAGGTACTCCACTTGTCACTTGTCTGGAGCTGGATTTGGAGTTGGCTATATTTACAGTGTGGGTTCTATCAGTAAGCCAGTTAGCAACCCATTGGGTGACGTAGGGATTAATGCCCAGCTTAGTAAGTTTACATTGCTTAAGTAATGAAAAAGTAATGATGTAAGTTATTTGTCCTATTGGCTTGGGAAGTATTGTGAGTGTAATATAGCTGTGTGACTTGTGCCATTACTGCAATTTTGTCTTGTGCATCCTGATTTGTTGTGACTTATTCTGGAACCGTGTTTTGGGTATTTTTAGAAATGCTTCAGTTATCATCAGGACAGAAGTTATAGCAGACTGCTCCCCCCACCCACTCTCAACAGGTAGGAGAACTGTTCACCTAGCTGTTGCTCTCTCTCCTTAAAGGCTTTATCTATGTCTGCATTAACAATCCATCCCAGCAACAAGATGTGGTATAAGAGCACAGATCACTGCTGTTTTTAGCTGCAAGCATTTAAAGGCTAGAAAGCCAAGCTTTGGGGGGGGGGGTTAATTTCTGCCCATGTAGTGTGTTGTTGCTGAATTAGGGAGCACTGTTTGCAGAATGGCAGAGCAATAGTCCTGAAAGTATTACAACATGGCTACAGCCGGTGTCTAGTCTATTTGCATTTTAAGGCCAGACAAGTGAGAAATGATGCAGGAGCAGAGTTCCTGAATCTGTGATTGTCTGCATTGTTGTGTCATGCTTGTGTTGTTACAGTCTTGGAATACATATTACTGACCATACCTCTCTACTTCCTAACACAAGAAATCTGCATAAAGCCTTAAACAATGGGGAGCAAAAACCCCAAAATAGGGACATATTTTAAATATTGTTTTATAAACTTAGAATGTTGTTAGAAGAACAGGTTTCATGTTAGCTTGCTTTTTCTGAATGATATTTGTTTTTTTTATATTTTGTCTGTTCTTCAATTTGCATTTGAATGTTGGTATCCTACAATTCCATTAGAGTGGGTGGAGTTACATAGTTATGTGTGTAAATGTTATGATGTTATGTGATCCTATCTCGCCTACATTCAGTACTGATGGGCTCGGAACCGATCCCTCGGCTCCGACTCAGCACGCTATGCTATAGAGCGAAGCCTCTTATTGGCTGAGCTATTTCTTATCCCAGGATGCACCACCACTAATCCCCCAGATCTCGTTTGCCGCTTACAAGCTAGGACGTGGTCTCAAACTTGGCTGGGCTAAGTACTGTTTTATTCATAGTTTTCCTGTCAGGAATTTGGCTATTTTGAACCTAAAAGCTGTTTTAACAGCTAGTGTTGTTGTACGAGTGTATTTAGAATATATTTGTTGAGAAAGATTGTGTTTTTTGGTTAAAGGAAGGTTTCCCGTTTAAGTTAGAGGGGCCTTCCCCTATTCCTATCTAGCGTTTTTTGTGTTTTTAAGAGGTCAAGTACCCGCTTAAGTTAGAGGGTCTTGACTCTCATTTTCAGTGTTGTGGTACTAGTTCGTGTATTGTTTCTGACATTGTGTTTTGTTAAAAAAAAAAAAAAAAAAAAAAAAAAAAAAACTTTAAACTTTCTTAGTTTCACTTTTCTTGTGGTAAATCTTGTTTCTTAGTGTTAGTCAGCATGTCTAAGGAACATAGACCCTCTGGGTTTAAAAAGTGCACGAGGTGTGGTTACAAAATGTCCATAATGGACGACCACTCCTCGTGCGTTTATTGTTTAGGCGCCAAGCACCTACAAGAGTCCTGTAGCGTGTGTCACGCCTTCTCTGCTAGAGTCCTCCAGGAGAGAAAAAATAAATTAATATTAAAAGGTCTGGTTAAGCCCTCCTTCGAGGAGGCCTTATCTTCCTCTTCCTCTCCTACGAAAAAGAAAAAAGCGTCGGCTCCGACCAGTCTGTCGGAACCGACTGCCAAGAAACCTAGGCAGGCTTCTCCATCGGCTCCACGGACTTCGGAGCCGAGGGGGGAACGGTCTGCCTCGATGCCTCCAGTCTCGACCCCTCTGGTTTCGGAGCCGAGGACTGGGGCATCGAGAGGCGGGTCACCTTCATCGGCTCCACTGATTTTGGAGCCGATGAGGGTTACCGGCTCAGACTCTTCCCTTTCGGCGCCGAAGCCCTCCTCGGCACCGAGGGAAATTGTTTTGAGATCTCCCTCGGAACCGATAGTGGTCGAATCCATTCGGAGCCGGTCCCCTAGTCCTTTGGAGCCGATGGAGAAATCGGTTCGGACCCAATCGGTGTCATCTAGATCTTCCAAGATGTCTGATTCGGACATTGACAGGGTGCTCCTAAGACTTTTCCAGTCTCCGGTGTTTCAAAAGTTAGTTTCGGCTCCAGCCCAGTCGGCTTCGGAGCCGATGGTCCACCCTGCTATTATGGTTCCTCCTCTAACAGCCTCGGCACCGTTGGAGCCGGTGCTGGTGGAGCCGATGGAGGTTTTCGGGTCGGGCCCGACCCTTACTCCAACTCCGGCTCTTGAGTCGGAGTTCGGTACGCGGACTTCTTCTGTCGGCCCCGGAGGGGACGCTTCGGGACTGATGTTTTCAGTCCCAAGCCTCCCTCTCGGTGCGTCGGCTGCGGGAGTGCCGTCTACCGTTGTGGCCACGGAGGTGGGACCTTCCCAGGATTCTGGTGGTCCCGCCTTCAGGGCCATGAGGAGTGCGTTAGCCAAATCTTCTTTGGCTACCTCCACGGTCTCCCCAGCTCCTTCCCTGCACACTGAGACTGGGTCTTTGGCAGTCCCCCTGTCCTTAGACAGCGGAGCCCCGGGGCCTGAGGTTACCCCCACTGGGGGTCCCCCCCTCCTGGAGGTCCCACTGAAGCTTCTTCGGAGGAACCCCCCAGGAAAAGAGCGTGCAAGAGGAAGCACGTTGACTCCCCTGATGAGTCTCTTACATCAGACACTGATCTCGATGATGCAGAGGGGTCCCCCTAAGTCGTCCTCAGATGATGTCTCCTTTGCAGACATCCTGGAAGCCCTTAAACAACGAGGCTGGCAATCCAAACCCCCTTCTGCTGATGAGTCGGTGTTCCTTAAGGCCTTCGGGGCTCAGCCCTCCACCTCCTGGGTGTCTCTGCCCTTCGATGAGCTCCTGGATTTGATCTGTCGAAGAGCATGGGAACACCCAGACTCTGTGGAACCGGTGCCTGCTCGTCCTAATAAGTTCCTGTCAGCACCCCCGGAAAAAGAGTTTCTGACGAAAGGTGTGGCTGTAGATGCTTTGGTGGTGGCATCTGCTACCCAGCAAGATGTAGCAGAGGCTTCGACGTCCGTCCATCCTCCTAATAAGGAGTCTAGGAGCATGGATCGGTACGGTAAGCGCACCATAAGTTCAGCGGCCTTTACGTTAAGGTCATTGAACTATCTCACGCACTTTACCGGATTTCAGAGGGATCTGATTAAAGAACTTTCCAATACCCTCTTGGGTAACCTGCCTGAGGAGCTGGCCCAGACGGTTGGCTCTCAGCTGGCTACGCTGTCCTCCATATCAAATTCGTCCATTAGGCTCATTTCTTATGAGGCCGAAGGGTCGAGTAGAGCGGCGGGTACAGGCATTGCTCTACGGAGACAAGCCTGGCTCCGCCTGTGTCATTTTGCGGAGGCCTTTAAGTCTTCCTTTGCCGACGCCCCCTTTGATGGGTCCTCTTTGTTTGGACCCAAGGTAAAGGACACACTGACCCGCTGCGAGCAAGAAGGTAAGACTTTGACTGCCGTAGGGGCACGATTTTCCACTCCCTTTCGGCCTTGCCCCAAGGCTAAAAGAGGAGGGAAAATGTGGTTCCGTAGATCTCAGAAGTCTTACCCCTCACAGCAGGACGATCCCCCTTCTAGAGGCAGGGGAGGGGGAAATTCTTCTGGACGACGCCGTCCCAGAGGTGGCAGAGGCCCTCGCAACACTGGAGACTGCGAGTCCTTTCGTGGCTCTTCAGCTTTTCACAGTCCCTGAGGGATTGCCCAACTGTGCAGCTCCAGAGCCAGTCGGGGGTCGTTTTTCGAGGCACCTAAAAGCCTGGGAAGGTATCACTCAGGACCGATGGGTGCTTCGAACTATCGCCGGAGGTTACACCATCCCTTTTTCTCACTCCCCACCTCAGTCCAAAAAAATCCCGGACCCGCCACCCAGTCAACGGGAAACTGCAGCCTCAGAAGTTTCAAAGCTGCTGCAAAAAGGAGTCATCCAACCAATACCCGCAGACCAGATCAGATTAGGGACTTACTCAAGATTCTTTTTGGTGCCAAAAAAGACCGGGGACTTGAGGCCCATTTTGGATCTCAGCATTCTAAACCGTTCAGTCAAAAAGTCCAAGTTCCGAATGGTCACCCTACAAACCATTCTCCCATTGCTGGAGAAAGGTGTATGGATGTGCTCCATAGATCTCAAGGACGCTTATTACCATATCATGGTACATCAAGCGTCCAGGAGACACCTCCGCTTCAGCCTAGGAGGCAGTCATTTTCAGTTCCACGCGCTGCCCTTTGGTCTCACCACAGCCCCCAGGGTGTTCACCAAATGTTTGGCAGTCGTGACTGCTCACCTGAGAAGTCTAGGATTCCAGGTGTTTCCGTATCTAGACGACTGGCTCCAAACTGCCACCTCCAAGCATCTACTACTGCGGAGCCTACAGGCCACGATATCACTGGGCAATTCCCTTGGAATCACATTCAATTGGCCAAAGTCTGTGTTGCTGCCATCACAACGCATAAGATTCATCGGAGTAGAGATAGACTCAAACCGAATGCGGGTCTATCTACCTACAGACAGAATGCAAACCATACAAGCTCAAGTTCGAGCCTTACTTCCCAGATCCAAAGCCCCAGCCAGAATGGTCTTGCAGCTTTTGGGATCCATGTCCGCCACGGTTCTTCTAGTTCCCCTAGCAAGGTTGCACATGAGAATTCTCCAGTGGCTTCTTTCAACTCAGTGGTCCTTTCAGAATCTCCCTCTCGGTCACCTCATATGGATCACGGAAACCTGCAAACGGGACCTTCGCTGGTGGCTGGTGCCCTCCAATCTGGATCAGGGACGACCCTTTGTTCCACCTCCTCCTGTGGCCACTTTGACTACGGACGCCTCCCAGATTGGGGGGGGGGGCATTCCCTGGGCAGGTCAGTCCAAGGCAAATGGCATTCGGAAGAGACCCTACTTCATATCAACATCCTAGAAATGAGGGCGGTGCTTCTGTCCCTACAAGCCCTTCACAATTACCTCCCTCAGGGCGTAATTGCCGTTCACTCCGACAACATGTCAGTTGTCTGGTACCTGAACAAACAGGGAGGGACCAGATCCTACCCCCTTTGCAGAGAGGCCATGAGAGTTTGGGAATGGGCAGTGTCGACCAAACGCTTTCTAGTGGCGACTCATATCCCGGGCAAGTCCAGTGTGATAGCCGACAGACTCAGCAGAACTATCCTCTCTCCACACGAGTGGTCTCTGAACATTACAGTTGCAAATCAGATTTTCAGCAAATGGGGAGTTCCGTGTTGCGACCTCTTCGCTACCCCGCTGAATGCAGTGCAAAAGTTCTTCTCCCTCACCCGGCTCGGGAAGAGCCCTATGGACGCACTAGCCCGTCCGTGGCCCACCGGCTTGCTGTATGCTTTTCCTCCAGTTCCTCTCCTTCCCAGGGTGATCCAAAAGGCGTCTCTCTTGAGTAGCAAAATGATCTTAGTTGCTCCTTACTGGCCTCGTCAGGTATGGTTCCCCTATCTTCGGAAATATGCACTGGAAGGTCCATGGTTCCTGGATCAGATCCCAGACCTATTGGTTCATCAGTCGGGACTTTTCTACCAGTCCCTACACACCTTAAAATTGACGGCTTGGCTCCTCCTCTTCCGACTATAGTCAGGAATCATGCCTTGGATCCGGAAGTTGTACACATTTTATCTTCGGCCCACAAGTCTGCTACAAAGAAATTGTATTCTAGCAAATGGAAAAGATTTGCTATTTGGGCTCAACTCCGGGGTCTGGATCCCATCACTATTCCCGTATCAGAAGTACTGAAATTTCTAACTTACCTTTTCAATCAAGGCTCTTCAGTCTCAACTATCAAGGTTCAATTGGTATCTATTTCCAATTTTCACGAATCTGTAAACCCACCTTTAATGAGCAACAGATTGTGTAAGACCTTCTTGAAAGGTGCTGCACTTTTAAGACCTCCGATTTCTCATCCTGCTCCTCCATGGGATCTCGATGTGGTCTTACGTGCCTTGACTTCCTCCCCCTTTGAACCGGCAGCAACATGTGATTTCAAATTTCTATCGTGGAAAACTGCTTTTCTGGTGGCGATTACTTCTGCCAGAAGGGTTTCAGAACTTCAGGCTTTGTCTGTAAAACCTCCGTACTTGGTTTTTCACAAAGATAGAGTATCTCTCAGGCCAAATCCATCCTTTGTCCCTAAAGTTTGTTCCGGTTTCTGCCTACAACAGTCATTAGAACTTCCAGTCTTCTTTCCAAAGTATTCTAACAAAGCGGAATACATATTCCACACATTAGATGTCCACAGGCAATTGCGTTTTTATTTAGATAGGACCAAACAAACAAGAAAATCAGATCAATTGTTTGTATCCTTTTCGGACAATAAATTGGGCAAAGCCGTCACAAAGGTCACTATTGCCAAATGGATCAGGGACTGTATTACTCAAGCTTATTCTTATTCTAATAAAGAGCTTACGACCTCTGTCAAAGCTCATTCTACAAGGGCTATGGCTACTTCAATAGCATTCCATTCTAAGCTTGCCATTAGTAACATTTGTGCTGCGGCTATGTGGTCCTCCCCGCACACTTTCATTTCCCACTACAAATTGGATGTGGCATCTAGAGGACGAGCATCATTTGGTTCCACAGTGCTCAGGAGTGTTTTCCAGTGAGCCACCCAGGATTTAGGTGCTAGGGACGCTGTCCCATCAGTACTGAATGTAGGCGAGATAGGATCACATAACATCTTTTAGTTATGTACTTACCATAACTTTAGATGTTTGGGATCCATCTCGCCTACATTCCTAATAACCCACCATTCTTCCCCCTTCCTTGGAGATCAGAGGATATCAGAAGGTCCGAATCCTGTTGTTTCATCTTGAAACATCTGGCAATGTTATATAAACAAGTTGTGCATGTGTGCATGAATGCGGACAAACAAGATCTGGGGGTTTAGTGGTGGTGCATCCTGGGATAAGAAATAGCTCAGCCAATAAGAGGCTTCGCTCTATAGCATAGCGTGCCGAGACGGAGCCGAGGGATCGGCTCCGAGCCCATCAGTACTGAATGTAGGCGAGATGGATCCCAAACATCTAAAGTTATGGTAAGTACATAACTAAAAGTTAATCGGCGTCCAAATTTATGACTACGTGTACATACTTTTCATGGGCCTTTGTCTGGGTTTTTGATGTTCCCAGGTTGAGAGGTATGCTTTACCCCAAACCACTTTTGATCATTTCCATGTGATTATAGGGTCTGTTAATACATTTCTCAAGAAGAATGATTCAGTTTTGTCAATAGTTAGTGTGTTGTCTACGCTTTTTTTTTTTTAAATTAGGCTTCCTGAGGCATTATTAGTGTGATATGTTTGCTATCTGACCAATGTGTGTGTGTGTGTGTGTCTGTGTGTGTGTGTGTGATGAATGTCCAAGCTGTCTTGTCTAGTGATAGTGTTATAGCAAGGGCTTTTTTTTGCAGGTAAACTGCACATCAGTAAACCCCTCCTGCCCACCTTAGTAATGCGTGCTAACCCTAATCTTGCTTATCCCTCTAACCCTAATGCACAGCTTAGCTGTAAAAAAGTCTTTGGCATAACACTGCAACTATTCAGACAAATTTGTACTGAATGTGGTCAGGTTATGGGTAAGTACATCAGAAAAGGAAATTTGTTTCCTTTTTCAATCTGAATATCAATATTTCATGCTGTTGATATAATGAAAAGTAAATATGTTTTTTCAATATTTTTTTGTGTGTTCTATCTGTGAGCCAGTTTGCAACCCACCTAGTTATATAGAGGTTGATGCCTAGTTTGGCGAGTTTATCAATAATTACTGAGTGGGGAATAGTATCAAAGCCCATGGCCAGATCGAAGTAGGCTGTATGAACTCTCTTGCCCTCATCCACAGCTATGGTGACTGACTCAAAGAAGTCAACCAGGTTGAGCAGGCATGATCTACCTTTCACAAAACCAAATTGTGTGGGATCTAGAATTTGGAGATTCCCTATATCCTTGTTAAATAGGTCCATGATGATGTACTCCATAGCCTTGCATATCAGACTCATCAGGCTAATAGTGCGATAATTCCCAGGGTCTGTAGCCACTCCCCCTTTATGGAGAGGGATGACTGTAGCAGTGCGCCATTCGGTAGGAACAAAGCCTGAGGTGAGGCCGTGATTGAACAGGGCACACAGATGTGGTGCCTGTTCACTTTGCAGTTCATGTAGAACACATCCAGGGATATTGTCAGGTCCCATGAAAGCTGTATTCTCGGCCTTGGACAATGCAGCTTTAACCTGTGCTGCAGTAATGCTGGGTGCCTGCCATTCCTCCGGTATTGTGATTGGTCCTTTGGGGGGGGGGGGGTAAAGTTGGCACTGAATCTGTCTGCTGGCAATATCTGTTGACCTAGAATAGGAGGTACCATTGTGCAGTAACTCATAGCAAACCTGGGTATGGCCGTGGAGATTCTTGATATAACTATAGAAGTCTTTGTTTTTTTTGTGTCTGCTGCAATTCTGCCTTCATAGCTGGCTTTAGAGGTTTTGATGAGAAATCTCAACTTTTTGTTAAGGCTAATGAGGGAGTTTTTCCAGTCTTGCGACTTCACCTTTTTCTGCAACAGTTTCTTCCTTCTGTTGTAGAGTTTATTAATGGCAGGGGAGCACCAGATTGACTTCCTTTTTCCATGTATTTATGTATGTGTTCGTACTGTGCATTGGTGTATGATTCGGCAGCCCTGCATCTATTTTCCATTGACATGGGTGCCGTGAACTTAGCCACCTCTGTTTTTAGGAGCCCAAAGTCAGCTTTGGAGAAGACTTTCATGGTGGTTACCTTTGTGGGGGTTGTGGGTGAGATGTGGATTTCCATAGTGATTAGTTTGTGATCGGATCTAACCAGGGAGGAATTGACTATTGGTGTAGAGCTATGGTTGCCCATGTTTGTAATAACCAGGCCAAGGATGTTGCTTCCTCTGGTGGGGGTAAGAATGAGCTGGTCCAGGGCATTGGAACTGGTGAATTCCAGGAAGGGTTGGACCAGTGTATCGGTGAATGAGTAGTTTTCCTAAATGATGGAGGGGTAGTTGAAGTCACCTAGTATGAGAGTGTTGGGTTGGACCCTAATAGCTTCCTGGGTGCTTAGGAACATGGAGTGAGAGTCTTGGGACATTGTTGGGGACCTATAGCAGGCTACAACCTGCATCGCCTTCTTACCCAATGTTAGTTGTACCTGAAGTATCTCAGATGCGTTATGCTGGGCTACTAGTCTCGAGGTGTGCATATCCTTTATGAATATGGAGACACCACCACCTGTGGTGCTTCGGTCCATGTTCTGGGGCCGAAAGATGTGAAATGAATTATAGCCTGGTAGTACAGGGGTGCTTTCTGCTGCTTCAAACCAGGACTCCGTTACAGCACAAATGTCAGTGTTCTCCATTCTGAGGAGTGCTTCAAGCAAGTGTATTAGACTTCTAGTGTTGAGTAACATGACCCTCAGATTGCATTTATTGTTACAGTGGTAATTTGATCTTACAGTGGTAATTTGATCTTTGGAGCATCACCTAAAAAAGGCACTATAGGTGTGGCAAGAGCCTTAGCCAGTATCCAGAAACCCAGGGAAGACAGATGCAGGCCATCTCTGGCAAAGCATCGATGTCTGTCAATCATGTCATGTAACACACACACACACACACACACACACACACACACACACACACACACACACACACACAGACATTTTATATACACACACCCACTCCCCCCCCACAAACACACACACACACATAGACATTTTATATACACACACCCACTCCCCCCACACACACACACACACACACACACATATATATATATATATATATATATATATATATATATATATATATGGCGCTACAGAATCCTGAAATCCTGAAGCAATCCTGAGACCAAAATCCTGAAAGTTCAAAATCCCGAAAACTCAAAATACTGAAAACACAAAATCCTGAAAACACACAGGATACTTATTCCAGCACAAGTACATGCAAAAAGAAATAAAACACAAACTATATTACTGTTTTGCAAGTATAAGCAGAGAGGCAAGCCCCCTGCACACCCCATGGGGGCTGCATTCGCTACTACTTATATATATCAACTCCAAGATTGCACTTAGTGTGGTGAAGTGCAATCTCGGAGTTGATATATTTAAGTAGCAGGGGGTGTGGGGGGGCGCAGTAATATGTTTCTGTATGTACTTGTAGTGGAATATAGTAAGTGTTTGTATCCTGTGTGTTTTCAGGATTTTAAGTTTTCAGTATTTTGAATTTTCGGGATTTTGTACTTTCAGGATTTTGGTCTCAGGATTTTGGGCTTCAGGATTTTGGGCTTTCAGGATTCTGTAGCGCTTCTATATATATATATATATATATATATATATATATATATATACATATATATATATATACATGTGTGTGTGTGTGTATATCACAACTTTGATGCTTTTATTAATATTTATGTTTTCTGTTATTTTACTTGTTAAATGCTTAACATATGAGTCTTTAAATACTTTTGTAATAAGAGATAAATAAATAACTGCCTTGCAATACCTTTTTATAGTTTCTAGTACCATGTGGTATATGCCGTGGAATCAGTAAACCTATGCCTATAAACTTCTGCATCACTTAGGAAATACATACTGTTAGATACACAGACACATAACAATAGGTAGACAGACAGATGGATGGATAGATTCATCTAACATCATGTTTGTGTTTTACAAATTAACATCCTTCTTAGTACCTTTCCTAAGTCTGTTGTATATGATTTTTCTGTAGCCTGTCCAGTATAATCATTATCTAATGTGAATCATGACCGTCTCCGTAAAATCTCCTTAAGTGAAAATGTCACATAGTTTGTCTGTCAGTAAGTGCTTACAGGCAGAAAAAATAAGTAACTACTGGACAATAAAAATAAAACAGCAAAATCACCGTTGGCATTTAGGCTCAACTCCTAATTTTTTTTTTTTTGCTGCAGGCAGTGAATTTCATTCTCACTGCCATCAGTTAGATATGCGTGGCTTCTTCTGATAAAATCTTCAGCAATGGTCTCCTATGGGAAGACAAAACTCTCTTGGGAGCAAAGAGCATGCCTTCCTCGCTAAGCATCCCAGTCAGGAGGACTAAGAAGAGTGTGGCTGAACACGGGCATCAGTTATTTTCTAACCAACAGATGTCAGTGCCTATCCTACAGGGTAACATGCCATTAAGTGGCTGTTTGTGTGGCAGAAAAATGTGCTCTGATTAGCAGTGTGCAGGCATCGTTTCCAAGGTCACATTTCTTAATTGTTCTAATAGAATGTTAACCTGCAGCAATCTGACCTGGGATTTTTCTGTAGTTTTAAGACCCTTTGTCTGTGTGTGATATATGTATATATGTATATATATGTATATATATATATATATATATATATATATGTGTGTGTGTGTGTGTGTGTATATATATATATATATATATATATATATATATATATATATATATATATATATATATATATATATTGTACCCCTGTGACCATATAGCCTTGATCCTAATATGCCCGTTTATACTTCACCTTCTCCCAGTATTGCAGTATTACAGAAGAAAGCAGCAGGTGACAGGAACTACAGCTGTCATCATATGGGAAGCCCTCCCTCTGCTGGCTGTCAAGCAAGGTGCAGTACCTGCTGCCGAAACCCCAGTGTAGATGCATGCCTGCAGATGCACTGTGATGCATGGCTGGAGTACGTACTGTAAAGTCCCTGAGCATACAGAGTACACTTCCGGAACTTGACCCCCCCCCCCCCCCACTGATGGATGATCCGGCAGTGACTGCTGACTCCAAATCCTCTTAAAAGAGCCTGTCCACTGCCTGGGCAGCTAATCAGATGTGTTAAATGTGAGGTGCAGCCAGCCAGTCAGTGCTTTGACCCTGTAGGAACACAGTAGACTTTTAAAATCAAGTTTTATTTTTAATTAAAAGAATGTATGCCAAGATAATTCCAGATGAACTAAATCGTGTCAACATTCTTCGTAACTTCAGGGCAGATTTTCTCTGATGCTTCTATTCTACACCATTTCTAATTTGGTATTGGGGTAGTATACACCCTTGTGAATGAGTGAGAAGAATATTCCATCATGAATACCAGCAGAAAGTTATAATGCACTGAGGCAAAACTAAAGGAGAACAGGCACCCGCACTAAAATGGATGGTTGCATATTTTGGTTTAATTTTCGGATACAATTTACTATGATATCTCAGTATGATCTCACAAGCTGAAAATCTGAGTATCATACAGTGCTTTATGAGAGTATAAGAATAAAAATGTGACATTATTCATAGATCAACAAGACAACATTAAAATTCAAACAGTTTATCAAGATACTGATTGTGGTAGAAATAAAAACAATCTTTGTTCGATTGGAAAAGGGAGTTTCATAGTTTAGTACTAGGTTATCTGCCCTGGGGCATTTATAAGCCTAGCCATAGTGATGTGGCTTTCGCCACCCCATGTAATGGTACAAAAGTGTGCAGAATAGATTTAGAATACTGTGCCTCTGTCTAGTAGTGACACAGTGAAGACCCCCCCCTTACATAATAGAATTAGTTTACTGTGCCTCTGTCTAGTAGTGACACAGAGATGACCCACAGGGTAAACCTATGATCTCCCATCCACTCGTCAAGATTTCTCTTGAAGAGAGTCAGTGAAGGGCTCTGCCTAACATGAACTGGGATTCTGTTCCAGAGTATGGGAAGCCTCTGAGTTATGAATCTGTCCCTCCAGCATGTCCTATTCATATTTGTGCTGAGGTTTAAATCTTTAGCTCTCGTGGTTTTGATGGATTTGGATTTTTTGAGGTGGAGCATGTCTATCAATTCCTGATTGGACATGGCCTTGTACGTCAGGCACAGATCACCTCTGAGTAGGCGGTATGCTACTGAATAGAGCTGGAGTTTCTTTAGTCTGGCAGCATATGACATATGTTGGAGACCCTTGATCCTCTTGGTGAGGTACTTTTGGGGTCTCTCCAGCTGTTGCAAGTGCCGGGTGAGGTACATACCAAATGGGGCATTGTACTCAATCATGGGCCTGATAAGGGAGGAGTATAGGGGTACAATGACCTCCTTTGATCTGGATGTGAATCCCTTCATGATAAGGTGGGCAAGGTAGAAAGTCTTTCTAACCACTTTGGCAACGTGGGTGTCAAAGGAGAGGTCACTATCGACTTGGGTCCCCAGGTCTCTGATTACTTTTTCCGTACTCAGTGGGTTACTGTCTATGTGATAATTTGTGGGTACTTTGTTTTTCCCAAAGGGGATGACTATACATTTTTCGGCATTTAGTTTAAGGCCATGACTCCGGCACCAGTTGTCCATTTCAGTGAGGCCTTTTTGCAGGATGTATGTGTCAGCTGGTGTATCGACAATGGCGCCTAGTTTGCAGTCATCTGTGAACTTTGTCAGCCACAACCCTCCCATGTTTGCTTTCACATCTGAGAAATAAATGCCGAACAAGAGGGGTCCCAGGACAGAGCCCTGTGGGACACCACTTGTGACTGGCTTAGAGTCTGACATGGCTCCAGCGATTTTGACTTTATGGGTTCTATCCTTTAGCCAGTTTGCAACCCATGTTGTGACATATGGATTTATATTTAAGCTGTTGAGCTTATCTATGATGCCTGAGTGGGGTATTGTGTCGAAAGCTTTAGCCAAGTCCAGGTAGGCTGTATGGACTGCTTTGCCCTCGTCAATGGCTCTAGTGACTGTTTCGAAAAAGTCAACCAGGTTCAAAAGGCAGAATCTGCCCTTTACAAAGCCTAACTGGGTGGGATGAAGTGTCTGTAGGTCCCCAGTGTCTCTATTTATGAGTTCCATAATGATTCTTTCCATAGCTTTGCAGACCAGGCTGGTTAAGCTTATGGGGCGGTAGTTACCAGGGTCTGTAGAGGCTAAGGTTAAATAGCATTTTTATGTGCGGGTTTAGCTTCTCTTGGAGATCACGTAGCACGCAACCCGGGATGCCGTCAGGTCCCATTGATGCTGTGTTTTTAGCTTTGCTGAGGGCGGTTCTCACCTGGACATCTGAGATGACAGGGAGGTTACATTCAGCTGGGATAAGTATTTCTTCTTTTGGGGGTGAGGGAGGGGAGAAATTTGCACTGAACCTGTCTGCCAGAATGTTGGCAATATCTGTGGGTTCAGTGTATTTTTTGTCATTGTGAACTAACTCTGAGCATATCTGAGGGTTTCCGCCCAGGTTTCTAACATAGTAGAAGAAGGCCTTGTGGTTGTCTTTAGTGTCCATAGCAATTTTTCTCTCAATGTTGGCCTTGGATGTTTTTATGAGAGAACGTAGCTTTCTACTAGTGCTGATCAGAGATGCCTTCTCTTTATGGGATTTTGCTCTGTCGTGCAGTAGCTTCCTTCTTTTGTTATACAATTTGTTTATGGCTGGGGTCCACCAGACAGGATGCCTGCCCTTGGTGGAGAGGGTCTTGGTTTTATTTGGGATTGCATGATCCATGCATTCTTGGAGATGTCCGTAGAAAGCATTTGTGAAGGATTCGGCATTGTGGGATGTGGTATCCACTGGCCCAGTGGGCTTAAAGGATACCATCTCAGTCTTAAGAAGAGTGAAGTCTGCTTTTGAGAAGTTTTTCACTGTGGTCTTTTGTGCTGGGGGTGGAGGTGGGATATGTATATCCAGGGTGATTAGTTTGTGGTCAGATCTCACTAGTGAGGGGTATACTTCCGTTGTGGAGCACTTTGTCCCCATGTTTGTGATGATCAGGTCTAGTATATTATCTCCCCTTGTGGGAGAGGTGACTAGCTGTTCCATTGCATTTGAATTTATGAATTCCGGGAACCTTTGGGCTAGGGTGTTAGGGCTAGAATAATGCACCCAGTCTATGTTAAGGTAGTTGAAGTCTCCCAATATGATGGTGTTTGGTGAGACATTCATATCCTCCAATGTCTTCAGGAAGGCTTAATGGGGTTCCTGAGATTGGGAGGGTGGTCTGTAACATGCTACCAGTTGTATAGCAGTTTTGCCTATGGTTAGTTGCACCTGGATGGTCTCTGATGTTTCATGTGTTGCCACTAACCTGGAGGTGTGGGTGTCCTTGATGAATATGGACACTCCCCCTCCCTTTTTGGTTTGGCCCGAGTTTTGGGGCCGAAAAGCATGATACGAGGTATAGCCTGGTAGCACTGGGGTGCTCTCAGGAGCCTTGAACCAGGTTTCAGTGACTGCACAGACATCGATGTTCTCCATACTGGGGAGTGCTTTGAGAGCCTGCATCTTGAGATTTAGACTTCTGGCGTTGAGCGGCATTACCCTTCATTTTTTTCCATTTTTGTTTTCTAAGGAGGTGGGTTAGTCTTTTGAGCCTTGCCTAAAAAAGGCACTATGGGGGAGGCAAGAGCCTTAGCCAATATCCGGAAGCCCAGTGGTGACAGATGCAAGCCATCCCTTGCAAAGCAGCATGGCTTGTCCAGCATGTCATCCCAAGCAGACAGACATTGGATCCCCCTAGAACGACACCAGCAATTGAGCCAATTATTAAAGCTGATCATCTTGTCTTTGTATTGTGGCATCATTCTTGGTGAGGGCAAGATGCTGCTCAGGGTCTGGGTCATACTAGCCTGGGCTACATAATCAGGGAGCTCCTCTATGTCTCTTTTCATGTAGTCCAGGGAGGTACGTCTCAGGTCATTCACGCCGGCATGGACAATGACGGAGTCATATTTGTACTTGCTTTGGAGTGACCTGAGTGCATGTGTTATGTGGCAGATCCTAGCTCCCAATAGGCAGCTCACCATTACCCTCTCCTTGTTCAGCCTGGTAAGCGGAACGTCAGTGTGTCTGACTATAGAGTCACCTATTACTAGTGTATCAGGCATAGTGTTTGGCCTTAAGGGCTGTGATTGTTTAACACACTGATTTATTGAAGTATGTGTTGCATGTGTTATGTTTTGAGGTGGTGGATTTTTGGGTGTCTGCTTTGGGAGCCTCTGTTGTTTTGGTAAGTTTTTTGTTAGAGCCTCCGAGTATGTCTTTGTGTTATTATGTGTTTGGTTTGCAGTTGTGGTAGACCTATGTGGGACTGGGTTTGCTGTGTGTGTGTGTGGTTACCTTCTCCTCCTGTCTGGTCTTGCCAGTCCTGAGTTGAGAGAGTTCAGCCTCCAGTTTGGCTATATAGTTGCATCTCTCACATGTATTTGTGTTTGTTGGGAGGAGGAGAGGGTTGTCTGTGTACATGAGACAATTGTAGCATTGTCTCAAGATTCCCAGATTAACCAGCTGAACCGGAGAGGATGCTAGTAATCTACCACTCGACATGCTAGAATATTATAAGGGAGTGCTGTGCCTTTAAGGGAAGTGGGTACTCACAGGGGTGGTAGGTGGGTGTAGTGCTTACTTTAGTTTGAGAGTGCTTACTTAGAAGAGAGGTTTTGAGAACAAGTGCTAGGCTTATAATAAAGCGAGAAGACTGATTATTATAAGAGTAGAGCTTTCTTAAGGGAAAATCTGAAGAGCAAACTTGGCGGAGCCAGAAAAAGAGTAACTATAGCACAGAAAATGAGATAATAAAAATAACTAATTAATGTCTTCTTTCCTCTTTCTTTCTTTCTTTCATTGTAGGTTGTCAGTGACACGTACCCAGAAGGGGGAAGCATACAAACAGATGACTGAAAAGTTTCTTTTCATATACTTTGGTGATTATCTGACTGATGACAGACGTTAATCAATTAACTCAGAAACAACTATTCAGAATGTCACATGTTTGGGGCAGCATAACCGTTTGCACCATAGTCATTCCATTTGATTGTAAGCCTAAAGTCACGAAGTGACACTACTGAGACCGAACTTTGGTATTACTGCCAAAATAAACAAATTCTGTTAGGTTACATTTTATATATGTTGTTATTGACCAAGAAAAAGCACACTAAACAAACTACATTCTTACCTGTTTGTCTTATTTAGCCTTCAAACAGATGTAAAAAAGCAAATAAGTATTGATTTCATCACATGCATTTGTTACAAATATGATGTAATAAAACAGTGAAACATGTTTGTTGCTTGCGTGCGTCTGTTTTAATACAAAATATAAAATGCTTGTTTGCATTGCTTGCGTGCGTCTGTTTTAATACAAAATATAAAATGCTTGTTTGCATTCTTTGCATGTCCTTTTATGCAAACATCAGCATCAGCAGCAAACCCCATCACATCGGCAGTGACCATCTCCTAGAACCAACGTTCCATATTATGCTGCAGTATTTGCTTCATTAATTAGCCTCTCTGCCTTTATTGTCCTTGTATTTCATGGAAATTTCAGGAATGGTGCTCCCATTTATGTAGCTGTCTGACAGTCATTGCACGTGTGAAATATTACACATCTAAAAACCAGAGTACAAACTGACAAGAACATGGAAGAATCTTTATCCAGTTTTGTTCAGTGTTCAGCTATACAGAATGCTTTCATTATAGCAGATTATCATTTGCAGGATACTAAAGACAGCAGCATTATTCTTTAAATGAAAAAATCTAAAAATGGTATTCACAACAGAAATTAGGACTAAATAAAAACAATAAATCACTATACTAGAATATACAAAAAATAATTCTAAAAGAGAAGGGAATGAATAAGGAATATGTTGCCTCCAAAGGAGAAAAAAAAGAATAGACCAGAAAAGTGGAAAAAAAACAAAGTGAAAATCCCTAGATGAGAAAGAATGATCTCTGAGTCAATGCACAAAAAAACTGTGAGTAGCAAGCTTGAGCACCAAGATTCCTTATGCAAGCTGGTAGTGATGAATCCCTCTAAAGAAAACTGTAATTGGAAAGCAATGTTCAGTACACTTTAAATACATTTGCTTGGAATTGTGTTCATCTCAGTTTTTTAAGTGCAGAGCTCCATAGAAATAATGTACACAAATTAAAAGCAATACAATTGTACAGAATATTGTACAGGAAAGTACAATAAACTGCAGTTCAGTGGTATTTTTTTAATGTGGGGAAACCGCACTATAGCTATTTTTACATGAGGAGGTAAATAGTGACACAGAATCCCCTGCAAGTTAAACTGTGCCACCCAAAACATCCCACCCAAGGGAAAAATAAAGGAATGGCAGTGGATAAAACAGCAGATATCAAAATCATGCTCCCTCAAAACTTAAGGCAGAATTTTCATGTCACATGCACCATCGCAATACTGCACCCAGGTGTGCATGCACCACAGCAGCACTGCAAGTATACTTGTATACACCACTGCAGCACTGCAAACAGGCCAGTATGCACCACCCCAGCACTACATACAGGCCTATATGCAGCACCACAGTACTGCAAGTAAGCCTGTATACACCACCGCAGCACTGCACACAGGAATATATACACCGCAGCAGCACTGCACACGGGCATGCATACATCACCACAGCATTGCAAACAGGCCTGTATACATCATCACAGCACTGCAAGCAGGTCTGTATGCACCACTACATCACTGCATACAGTATGCAACACCACAGCACTGCTCACAGGCCTGTATGGGTCCACTATGTAATTTAGAAAAGTCAAAATCTCGACATCAGAATCCCAACATTCAGATGTTCGACATTTTGAAATCTCAAAATGCAAAAAAAAAAAAGTTAAGTCATCACGTTGCTGCAGGGGGCCAAGCCTCCCCCAGCACCCCCATATTCCCTACTTAAATATACCAACTCTGAGATCACACTACAGTGAAGAGAATGATAAAGTTACCGTTCTGCACTGTTGGGTGATCTCAGCTGTTTAACTTCAAGATTTCAAAATTTCGAAAATCTGGAGGTCGGGATTCTGATGTTCGGGATTTTGAGATTTCGAAATAAAAAGTGGACCCGCTTGTATACACGACCACAGCCCTGCAAACAGGCCTATATACATCTCTGCAGCTCTGCATCCAGTATGCACACTGCAGTACCACACACGGGCCTGTATGCAGCAGCATAGCGCTACACACAGGTAGTGGGATGCAGAGTTAGGCTGGATAAGAGGGCCTGCAAAGAAATTATCAGGACTCATGACTGACATATAAATGGCAAATGGGTATTACAAGAGCTGAGGATAATGCAGCTGGGATATATAGTACTTTTGATGCCATTCATTAGAAGTACAGTAATAGAAATGTAATTTGAGATACTAAATATGAAAGATATATACATATTCAGATTTACAGCAGGTCATATTAGTGGGCAGAAAAAAAAAAGATAATGTTTTAAGCTTTTTATTTGGAGAGTAAGGCTATGCCCCTCCCATCTCCCATATTGTGAGGTCACCCCAGACTCCCTTTTTCATTTTTCTAACTTCAGATGAATGGATTTCTCCCCAGAATTTGCACATATATAACATGAAGATTTTGGTGGTAGCAGCAGGATGCTGCAGTAAGCATCAGTTCCCCGATCCCAATCCAGGGGGTATACTACTTCTGTATCACTTGGGGTAAGCACATGGCGAGTGGCAGCAGTACGTCCTACGCACGTGGTGTATGGGACCTACTGCTGCCACTATTTAGAGTGTGTGGGAAGAACCATCATCATGGAATCTGATGCAGTCAGCAACACCAGCACCAAATTTCTTTGGTGAACTAAATGAAAATAAAGTCTCCAGTAACATGAAAAGCATATGAATAGTTACAGAGCTGTTTACAGGAGAAACTTTTCTGAAAAAGGCTTATTTTGGCTTGATACCGGAGCATTAGCAGGCACTCATACACAGATGCATCATACTGGCTGTGATTCACCGGAGATAAAAACAGAAGTGATTTAGGGACCCACCATCACCAGCACATGGTTACGAGTGCTTCCCAGTAAGCACCAAAAGATGCAACATACTTACCCAGAGGAATTGTGCAGGAAACTTTCCAGTAAACACCAAAAGATGCAACATACTTACCCAGAGGAATCGTGCAGGAAACTTCCCAGTAAGCACCAAAAGATGCAACATACTTACCCAGAGGAATCGAGCAGGAAACTTCCCAGTAAGCACCAAAAGATGCAACATACTTACCCAGAGGAATCGTGCAGGAAACTTCCCAGTAAGCACCAAAAGATGCAACATACTTACCCAGAGGAATCGTGCAGGAAACTTCCCAGTAAGCACCAAAAGATGCAACATACTTACCCAGAGGAGTCGTGCAGGAAAGGATTCACTGCTGCTACTGGCTACCAACCAGAACCCAAGACATATGGCAAGTCTGCACTTTTGGGTCATGGATGTCTTGTTCCGGTTTGTCTCTTCTTTGCTCAAACAGCTCCATATGATGCTCTCTGCCTTTGACACAGACCTCCATTGCCTGTTTAATTCCGTGACACAACATATTTAATATCACAGTCACTGTGCAGACTTCTGTAGAAGCACATATACACAAGTGATGTGGCTGCAATATTGCCTCCGTGTTATCCATGAGGCATATTAGCCATGGCCTGCTTGTCATCTGTGCATGTTTGCCTCAGCCTTTGAATAATTATTAGTATGCTGCAAAAATCTATGACATACACTGTCAGGTGGTTTAAGATGAATGCAGACTCAGACACCAAAAGAAAATTTTAGAAAATACTGGCATTTATTTAACATACCTGTAGTAGAGGCAAATGGGATATGTGGAAATTACACCTTAATGACATACCAGTGTTTCAGCTACATGGCTTCTAAATGCACATGACATTTCACTTTTTAAGTCTTTACTGGTACATTCAGTCCAAGAAAGCCAAACCCCATTAACTGCAGACATGACATTTCACCATTTTTCTGAGTTAATCAGTATAGCATAAGTGTTAAGGTATTATACAGAGAAGACTTTAGCTTAGCTTAGTATTTCTTGGAGTTTTTACTGAATAGATTGTCTGGGTGACCCTTTTACCCTCTGGTTTATTTGGTGGCTCATTATCAGTGGAGAGCGAGGAGAAAAGAGCCACAAAAAATAATAACAATAACAATAAAGTTTATACTGCGAGTAACGTGAATTTGTGTACATAACTACACGCATTCAGTTTTCTTTGGGTTAAGGATGAGTTGGTTATTGATTAATCAGTGTTCAATAGTGCTAAAGGAAGTTTGTGTGAGGGAGTGAAGGTCAGTAGAGTTGTTGGTGAGGGTAAAGGTCAGTAGGGTTGTTGGAGAGGGTAATAAGGGTAGAATCATTTGTGTACTGGACTAAAGAAGAGGTGCAGCAGATGGAATGGAGATTGTTAGTAAAAATATTAAAGAGAAGAGGGCCTAGAATGGATCCTTGGGGTACACCTCTTTGGATTTTTGATTTGATCGAAAGTTTGCTTGTTTGTTTGTTTAATTTAACTGTTGAGGTTGCCCACTAAAGTGTGCTAGCCTGTGTAACTGATTTATCACTGTTTCTGCATTTTCTGTGTGTTTCTATAAAAAAAACAAAAAAAATAATCCTTGTTTTCCCGCCTCTCCTCGACTAGTTTAGACCAGTTTACAGGCATTGCTGTATTCTGGGCTGTGCTGTAGTTCCTGTGTTGTCCATTACCTTACTTGGATAGAAGGAAGTTTCTTTGCTCACCAGTGGGAGTGGGGAGCCTTGAGCAGCCTACCTGTCCCTGTAGGAAGTGACCTCAGCACAAGGTTCATAGATAGATTCATAGATTAGTAAGAGGCTAACTGCCCTTATGAGCCATTTTAAACCTAGCCAATTATCCCTTGTGAGACTCAAACCCTGTACCTTGTGTTTGTAAGGCAAACACCTTAACCATTAGGCCACCCTCCCAACCCTAGAGCTGTAGTAATTGGTTGTTTTGGACCATTTCTAGCTCTTTTGTAGTTCCCTGTTTAAAATCCGCATTTGCATGACTTTGCGTGGTTGTGCGCATAGCGCAGCACCAGTTAAACAAGGTTAAACTTCTTCTGGCTCCGCCAAGTCTGCTCTTCAAATTTTCCCTTAAGGAAGCTCTACTCTTAGTATAATCAGACTACTCGCTATATTATAAGCCTAGCACTTGTTCTCAAAACCTCTCTACTAAGTAAGCACTCTCGTACTAAGTAAGCACTACATCCACCTACCACCCCTGTGAATATCCACTTCCCTTAAAGGCACAGCACTCCTTTATACTGTTCTAGCATGTCGAGTGGTAGAGTACTGGCGTCCTCTCCAGTTCATCTGGTTAATCTGGGTATCTTGAGACAATGCAACAATTGTCTCATGTACACAGACAACCCTCTCCTCCTCCCAACAAACACAAATACATGTGAGAGATGCAACTATATAGCCAAACTGGAGGCTGAACTCTCTCAGCTCAGGGCTGGCATGACTAGACAGGAGGAGATGGTAACCACACACACAGCAAACCCAGTCCCACATAGACCTACCACAACTGCAAACCAAACACATAAAAACACAAAGACATACTCGGAGGCTCTAATAAAAAACTTACCAAAACAACAGAGGCTCCCAAGCAGACATCCAAAAATCCGCCACCTCAAAACAAAACACATGCAACACATACTTCAATAAATCAGTGTGTCAACCAATCACAGCCCTTAAGGCCAAACACCATGCCTGATACACTAGTAATAGGTGACTCTATAGTCAGACACACTGATGTCCCGCTTACCAGGCTGAACAAGGAGAGGGTGACTGTGAGCTGCCTATCGGGAGCTAGGATCCGCCACATAACACACGCACTCAGGTCACTCCAAAGCAAGTACAAATATGACTCCGTCATTGTCCATGCTGGCGTGAATGACCTGAGGCGTACCTCCCTGGACTACATGAAAAGAGACATAGAGGAGCTCTCTGATTATGTAGCCCAGGCTGGTATGACCCTGACCCTGAGCAGCATCTTGCCCTCACCAAGAATGATGCCACAATACAAAGACAAGATGATCAGCTTTAATAACTGGCTCAAGTACTGGTGTCATTCTAAGGGGATCCAATGTCTGTCTGCCTGGGATGACATGTTGGACAAGCCACGCTGCTTCGCAAGGGATGGCTTGCACCTGTCACCACTGGGCTTCCGGATATTGGCCAAGGCTCTTGCCACCCCCATAGTGCCTTTTTTAGGCAAGGCTCAAAAGACAAACCCACTTCCTTAGAAAACAAAAATGGAAAAAAACTAAGGGTAATGCTGCTCAACGCCAGAAGTCTAAATCTCAAGATTCAGGCACTCGATGCACTCCTCAGTATGGAGAACATCGACGTCTGTGCAGTAACTGAAACCTGGTTCATGACTCCTGAGAGCACCCCAGCGCTACCAAGCTATACCTCGTATCATGCTTTACGGCCCCAAAACCCGGGCCGAACCACAAAGGTAGGGGGAGTGTCCATATTCATCAAGGACACCCACACCTCCAGGTTAGTAGCAACACATGAAACATCAGAGACCATACAGGTGCAACTAACCATAGGCAAAACTGCTATACAACTGGTAGCATGTTACAGACCACCCTCCCAATCTCAGGAACCCCACTCAGCCTTCCTGAAGACATTGGAGGATATGAATGTATCACAAAATACCATCATACTGGGAGACTTCAACTACCCAAACATAGATTGGGTACATTATTCTAGCCCTAACACTCTAGCCCAAAGGTTCCTGGAATTCATAAATTCAAATGCACTGGAACAACTAGTCACCTCTCCCACTAGGAGAGATAATATACTAGACCTGATCATCACAAACACGGGGACAAAATGCTCCACACCGGAGGTATACCCCTCACTAGTGAGATCTGACCACAAACTAATCACCCTGGATATACATATCCCACCTCCACCCCCAGCACAAAAGACCACAGTGAAAAACTTCTCAAAAGCAGACTTCACTCTTCTTAAGACTGAGATGGTATCCTTTAAGCCCACTGGGCCAGTGGATACCACATCCCACAATGCCGAATCCTTCACAAATGCTTTCTATGGACATCTCCAAGAATGCATGGATCATGCAATCCCAAATAAATCCAAGTCCCTCTCCACCAAAGGCAAGCATCCTGTCTGGTGGACCTCAGCCATTAACAAATTGTATAACAAAAGAAGGAAGCTACTGCAAGACAGAGCAAAATCCCATAAAGGGAAGACATCTCTGATCAACATTTGCAGAAAACTACGTTCTCTCATAAAAACATCCAAGGCCAACTTTGAGAGAAAAATCGCTAAGGACACTAAAGATAACCACAAAGCCTTCTTCAGCTATGTTAGAAACCTGGGCGGAAACCCTCAGATATGCTCAGAGTTAGTTCACAACAAAAAATACACTGAACCCACAGATATCGCCAACATTCTGGCTGACAGGTTCAGTGCAAATTTCTCCCCTCCCTCACCCCCAAAAGAAGAAATACTTATCCCAGCTGAATGTAATCTCCCTGTCATCTCAGATGTCCAAGTGAGAACCGCCCTCAACAAAGCTAAAAACACAGCATCAATGGGACCTGACAGTATCCTGGGTTGCGTGCTACGTGAACTCCAAGAGGAGCTAAACCCGCACATAAAAATGCTATTTAACCTTAGCCTTACTACAGGATATGTACCTGAACACTGGCATACAGCAACAGTGGTCCCACTCCACAAAAGGGGTACCTCTACAGACCCTGGGAACTACCGCCCCATAAGCTTAACCAGCCTGGTCTGCAAAGCTATGGAAAGAATCATTATGGAATTTATAAACAGAGACATAGGGGACCTACAGACACTTGACCCCACCCAGTTCGGCTTTGTAAAGAGCAGATCCTGCCTTTTGAACCTGGTTGACTTTTTCGAAACAGTCACTAGAGCCATTGATGAGGGCAAAGCAGTCCATACAGCCTATCTGGACTTGGCTAAGGCCTTCGACACAATACCCCACTCAGGCATCATAGATAAGCTCACCAGCTTAAACGTAAACCCTTATGTCACTAGATGGGTTGCAAACTGGCTAAAGGACAGAACCCATAAAGTTAAAATCGCTGGAGCAATGTCAGACTCAAAGCCAGTCATAAGTGGTGTCCCACAGGGATCTGTCCTGGGACCCCTCTTGTTCAGCATTTATTTCTCAGATGTTAAAGCAAACATGGGAGGGTTGTGGCTGACAAAGTTTGCAGATGACTGCAAACTAGGCGCCATAGTTGATACACCAGCGGACACATACATCCTACAAAAAGGCCTCACAGAAACTGACAACTGGTGCCAGAGTCATGGCCTTAAATGAAATGCCAAAAAATGTATAGTCATCCCCTTTGGGAAAAACAAAGTACCCACAAATTATCACATAGACAGCAACCCACTGAGTACAGAAAAAGTAATCAGAGACCTAGTGACCCAAGTTGACAGCGACCTCTCATTTGACACCCACGTTGCCAAAGTGGTTAGAAAAACATTCTACCTTGTACACCTCATCATGAAGGGATTCACATCCAGATCCAAGGATGTCATTGTACCCCTATACTCCTCCCTCATCAGACCCATGATTGAGTACAGTGCCCCATTTGGTATGTACCTCACCCGGCATTTGCAACAGCTGGAGAGACCACAAAAGTACCTCACCAAGAGGATCAAGGGTCTCCAACATATGTCTTATTCTAACAGACTAAAGAAACTCCAGCTCTATTCAGTAGCATACCACCTGCTCAGAGGTGATCTCTGCCTGACGTACAAGGCCATGTCCAATCAGGATCTGATGGACATGCTCCACCTCAAAAAATCCAAATCCATCAGGACCACGAGAGCTAAAGACTTAAACCTCAGCACAAGTATGAATAGGACATGCTGGAGGGATAGATTCATAACCCAGAGGCTTCCCATGCTTTGGAACAAGATCCCAGTTCATGTTAGGCAGAGCCCCTCACTGACTCTCTTCAAGAGAAATCTTGATGAGTGGATGGGAGATCGTAAGTTTACCCCAGGGGTCACATCTGTGTCACTGCTAGACAGGGGCACAGTAAACTAATTCTATTATATAAGGGGGCCTTCATTGTGTCACTACTAGACAGAGGCACAGTATTCTAAATCTATTCTGTGCATTTTTGTGCATTTTTGTACCATTTCATGGGGTGGCGAAAGCCACATCCCTATGGCTAGGCTTACAAATGCCCCAGGGCAGATAGCCTAGTACTAAACTATGAAACTATGGATAGGTAGGAAAGGTGAGCAGGAGGTTTGCTGTCTAACAGATTGCTGTCTGTTGTTAAGATAACTAGAAAACCAGAGAGTAGCTGATGCATAGTGGTTGAATTCAGTTGGTTTAGTAAGAAGCTTTGGGTGGGAGATGGTGTTGAATGCCTTGGAGAGGTCAAGGAATAGGCATGAAACCAGTTTATTGTTATCTTTTGCCTCTGCTATAGTCTTGGTGAAGGATAGAAGGGCTGTGAACATGCTGTGATGGAGCCTAAATCCGTGTTGAGAGGGGGTGAGAAGATTTTCCTGGAGCAGATATTTAAGAAGTTGTCTATGAATGCATTTCTCTAGTATTTTTGAGAGAAGGGAGAGGATGGTATACATCAGGAATTGGGGGGGGGGGTCGGTGGAGTTACCTCCTTTCTGAAGTGGAATTGTATAGAAGGATTTCAGGGACTGAGGATTCTTTTCTAGAAAGGTTGATGAGGAGTGATATGGGATATGCTGTAGTACTGGCTGCAAGTTTGAGAGATTGGGGTGTAGGTTGTCAAAGGAAGGGGAGCAAGGTTTAAGTTTTTGCAAAAAGGATTTTATATAAGTGGTGGAAACAGGTTCCAGGGAGAAGAATGAGTTTAGGCAGGTGGTGGAGGAGGTGATCGGATGTTGTCAGGGGGAGTTAGTTTGCAGATAATCTCTATGAAGTAGTTATTTAGTGGGATGGTGGCTTCAAGAGGTGAGTTCTTGGGGAAGGGGTTTAACTTTGTTATACATGGACACAAATATTTTTATTTGGCTTAGAGTGGGGAATTAGTGGAATCCTGACAAAGGAAGACAAGAAAGTCCTAGAGAAACATTTCCCCCCACATGGATTTGTTCCTCATAGAGTATATAAATAAAATCATCCCCCTATTTACACAGTCCTAGCACCATTTTAGGTGAAAGTGTAACATAATTTTAACAATCTGAGTTGAGTACTGGTGGCAGTTGTGGTGGGAAGTGATACCACCTACAGAGAAAGAAAAAATTCTGTATACAGCAAAACTTATTTTAAGCTAACACTGAACTACAAGAATTATTAAATCTTTAACATCAAATGTAATTTTTTTCCACTTCTTTATTAAAGTTTGTGTCTGTTTTGTCATTATTGCTATTTGTATGATTGCTGCATTTTCTTGTCATCAGCATTATTAATGTTGGTTTTAATTCTTTAGTATTGTAACTTGAGAACTTTTCTCACTGAGCCTCCATTGAAATGGGGCTATCATGCCCAGTCGGGTTTTCCTGGTGGATTAAAGTAAATAAATAATGGAGCTATGTAGCAAACACAAGAGCCAGTGTTTGAGCCTCAACTCTGAATATTATTTAAGTGCAAGAGTGCAAGCACACCAAAGTAGTATGTCAGTGTACAATACAATTACAGTGTACAACAGCTATGGCACTATGATTTTCTACACTGCACCCCAACACTAAAGTTAGTCTTTTTAATCTAAACATATTCAAAATACTAAATTGGATGGCCAACCCAAGCATGGTCTTAGTCACACCACTAATACTAAACTGATTAAAGTACAAAAATGGCCACACTAATATGAATTAGTAAGCAACTCACAAAGTGCAGCTTAGCTTAAAGGATATACAGACAATGTGTCCTGCAGGCCTGAGTATAAGCCTTCACCATCAACCTGAAAAATAGGCTTCACACCAAGCACCTCACCAAATAGAATCTTTGTCCTAGCTTCCCAGACCACTTTCTCACCACCCACCCTTGATCTCAATGCCTTCCAGTGCTCACTGGCCAACAGTAACTGTACTTTAAATAAACTCCTACATTCACACACACACACACACACACACACACACTAATCTCCAAGGAAGGCAGGTAATATTCTCCAACTCTACAGCTGTTTGTCCTTGCTCCCACAAAGATTCCCAGGCTGGGGACCTCTCAGTTACTGTTTCACTCTAGATAATAAGCTACATAATTACAAAGATAAATGACAGTGTACAGAGCAGTCAGGCCAATAGAAATGGATCCCAACAGCTTGTCACTAGTTAGCACTAAATATTCTCTTATCCTAAATAGACGACCAGCCACATGCTTTTTAAAACTGAATAAGTAAAAATACTTTATTTAGAAAAGGCAAGTCAAACAATACAGTTTAACATTTAAATATACAGACAGGTATAGAATTCCATATGGAAACAAAACAGTCATTCTAAACAGACAGAATACAAGAAAGAAAGAAAATAAAAATCTGTCTGTGGCTAGACATATTTTCCAGCTAACTCTTAACTGCAAGAATTACTAAATGTTTAAATAGACGTGCAAAGATGTTTTTACCACTTATTTTGCTGCTATTATGCGCCCATTGTAGGCTTTATGGTTCTAAAATATGCCATTTTTACTTTAGTTGCATCAGTGGAGCTATATTTATTAAACGTAAACAAAATTGTGTTTTCCTCTGCTGTATGCTGAGCATCAGTCTAATTACATCCTGCATCATTTAAGAGAGTGTCATTCCATACTGTGAGGTATTAAACTGACAGGAGTCTCACTACGGCAGGGACAGGTACTGAGGTTTTCTAACTTTCTGTGTTATGTAATCTCATTACCTAGTCTGAGCACAGCCCAGACTTACCTAACGACTTGATGGAGCAGCTGCGTCTGGTTAATGCTGTCTAGTGCAGCAGCTCCACCTTTATGTCACATGTGATATTGTCAACAGAAAGCCCGGTCTGACACACGGGCAAAGCAGCATGGCCATGTGGACATCAGGCATAGGGTTGCATGTCACCATACCTACATCCTCATAGGTTCAGAGGTATGTACTAGACTAGCTGCCCTTGCAAGCCATTTTAAACCTAGTCAGTTTCCCTTTGTTTGTATGAATGAACCTAGTCCATTTAGTTACAGACTGGCATTACCCATCCCATGGTTGATAATTATATAAAAACCCTAATAAAAATAACTGGGATCATAACATAGACTTACATTTAAAATATTTCTTGGGTTGGTTCCCAACCACTTGTTCTAAGTCCTTTGATTCCTCACTGAGTTGTATCTCAACTAGTAACATTAGAAGCATGCAAAGGCTTCTAGACATTTGAAAATTCATTCCTTTAGAACCAAATATATTCTTTTCGCCCTTTACCTAAATTCAGAATTGAGGAATGCGATTAATCATCCACAGTGCTATTTTTATTTTTGTGAACGGGAAACTTATCTGACATCAACTGTTCAGCATCTTTACCTGTTTCCCATTAGTCATTAAAGGGTAGTCTCATGGAGTACAATGCCCCTTTGATATGTACCTAACTAGGCACATCCAACAGTTGGAATGTCCACAGAGGCTCCTCATGTAAAGAATGCAGGGTGTAAGCAACATGTCCTATGCAGACTGCTTCAAAGCCCTATTATTGTATTCTGTCTGGTCATTAGTAACGTGCCCAGCTATAAACCATTTTAACTTAGATGCTCTGCTGTATACTTTTTAGGCTGATATTCCCAACACTCCATTTTTTTGAAAGTAGCAAACCTTCCCATGATATCCCAGGTTTTTCTTGACCCAGTATGAAACTCTTTAATGCATTTTCCACATCTCTGAAAAGCTCCTCCCCTGGATTGAACGACACATCCTGAAAGTTATATAGTGTATACATAAAATAAACATTTGTAATGCTTGCACCTTTTGAACCATGTTTAAATCCTTTATTTTCCAGGAAATTCCCAGCCTGTAATGCAGCACCACCTACATATTTCTTGGAAGCACACATTCTACTTTTAAGAACACTGAGTACAATTAGTTTTGTTCTTTTGATGCAAGCTGCTTACATTTAATACTCAGCAATCATTTTCAACCATAGCTGGCATTTTCTTTTTGCATTGTGTTTTTAACTCAGAAAGTTAAAAGGGATTGAAATTATTTATTTATTTATATATTTATTTTACATTTGTTGACCGGGCTAGACTAACTGGATACATGTCCATTTTCAGTAGAGGCCCGGGGAGAAAAGCTCTGAGGAAGCAAAATAAAATCACTTATACAAATAATTAATGTAGACAATGAACATTGCAGGTACAGAACAGAGAATAATCAGAGAGGTAATTTGTTCATAGCATAGTGCTAAATATACAGATACAGTTAGTACAATACAAATGTAGCTGCAATACATCATGTAGAAAAAGAGAGCAGCTGAGTTATACAATATATTAGTAAACAAGTAGTCATAAAGAAAAAGTAGGAGCCGAACTATACAATATATGAGTAAAAGTAGTCTCCTTAATGACATTCTGAGGATGTAAGTAAAAGTATCCAGAAGGATTAGATCAGTTGGTTATAAGAAAAAGAACAAGACTACTGAGAAGGGGAGGGTCGGTAGATCCAAGTAGGAGAGCTAGTAGATCAGGAACAAGACTACTGAGAAGAGGAGGGTCGGTAGATCCAAGTAGGAGAGCTAGTAGATTGGTAACAAGACTACTGAGAAGAGGAGGGTCGGTAGATCCAAGTAAGAGAGCTAGTAGATCAGTAACAAGACTACTGAGAAGAGGAGGGTCGGTAGATCCAAGTAGGAGAGCTAGTAGATCAGTAACAAGACTACTGAGAAGAGGAGGGTCGGTAGATCCAAGTAAGAGAGCTAGTAGATCAGTAACAAGACTACTGAGAAGAGGAGGGTCGGTAGATCCAAGTAGGAGAGCTAGAAGATCAGTAACAAGACTACTGAGAAGAGGAGGGTCGGTAGATCCAAGTACGAGAGCTAGTAGATCAGTTAGGTTTAGTACAGGGGCACAACCAGTGTGTTCTGAGGAAAAGTTTCAGTTTGTTTTTAAAGAGTGATATAGAGGGAAGAGAGGAAAGTTCACAAGGAAGAAGGTTCCAGGAGTTTCCAACAGTATTAGAGAAAAGAGAGTCCCCAGCCCTGTTGTTTGATTTACAAATATTTACAAGAAGTTTATGTGATGAATGTAAGGTCTTTAGATTGTTGTAGGGGATAATGAGGGTAGATAGTATAGGGGTATTGATAGGATGGTAAAGGGTTTTGTGGGCAATGGTAAGTTGGTGGAATTTAAGCTGATTTTGTAATTCAAGCCATCCTAGTTGCTTTAGATTAATACAGTGGTGGGTTCTGAAAGGGCTACCTGTAGTAAATCTGGCTAAGTTATTGTAGGAGTTTTCCATTTTATTAAGGTTGTTTTTAGAGAGATTAGCATATATGAGTGAGGCATAGAGGAGAGTAGGAATTAGATGGGTGTGAGCAATAGTTATTCTAGCTGCAAGAGAGAGGAAGGGTTTGATCCTGTAGAGAGAGCCTAGTTTTCTATTAACAGATTTTAGAGTATTGTTAATATGGGTGTCGAAGTTAAGGTTGTTATCTATGGTAATACCTAGTAGATTGGTAGTTGGATCTGGGGATATGAGAGTACTGTTATTGGACGTTACTGTGAAGTCTATTGGGAGGACTTACAAGTAGGAGTAAAAAGGAGGAGTTTAGTTTTTTGGGGTTCAGAAGGAGACAGCACTGTGTAAACCATTGTTCAACTGTGTTAAACACATTTTGTGTAAGGGAGTGAAGTTCAGATATAGATGTGGCTGAGCATATAAATGTGGAATCATCTGCATATTGTATGCATGTAGCTTGGGGGATTGCTAGGTGAAGGTCGCTGATAAATATAGAAAACAAGAGAGGTCCTAATATGGACCCTTGAGGAACACCAATGTTAATGTGCACAAGGGGAGATAGAATGTTGTGCCAAAGCGCAGCCTGTTGTCTGTTGTCCAAATAGGACTGGAACCATTTTATAGTTAATGCATCTAGTGACAGGGATTTGAGGATATTTATAAGTATCTGGTGATTTACCATATCGAATGCCTTGGACAGATCTCTAAGTGCAGAGGAAAGCATATTGAGGTTACGTTTTTTGTTAATACAGTCAGTAAAGAAAAGGAGGGCAGTAGTAGTGCTGTGGGAAGGTCTGAAAACCATGTTGACAGCTGGAAAGTAATTTATTTTGGATTAGGTAGTCTAGCAATTGTCTATGGATGCATTTTTCCATGATCTATTGCTAAGGGAGACAGTAGGGCTATGGGACGGTAACTGGAGAGTTCAGTAGAGTTTCCACCCTTATGAAGGGGGATAATATGGGAGATTTTCCAGATTTTAGGGATATGTCCTTCACTGATGGTTCTATTGATGAGAATGGAAATGGGATAGGCAATAGATTTGGCTGCCTTTTGTAGATATTCAGCGGGTAGTTGGTTTGCTGAAGGAGTGCATGGTTTCAATTTTTGGGTAAGGGTAAGAATATATGTAGTTGGGACTGTTTGGAAGAGAAATGGAGGGGGTGGGTTAGAGTTAGAGTTGGATATAGTTAAGTCCTGAGTAGATAACTGACTGGTAAGAGTTTAAATGGCCTCAGTGAAAAAGGTATTAAAGGCATTAGCACTCTGTTTGGGATACTCTTGGTCTGTGCCTTGTGGGTTTGGTGTGATGGATTGACCTGGGTGTAATAATTGATTAATACTTGCCCAAAACTTTTGTGGTTTATTATGGTGAGTCTGCTGGAATTGTAGGTAGTAGTTTCTTTTGTCAGACAGTACAGCTTTTTAAGTTTCATATCTTAGTTGTCTGAAGTTTTGTTGCTCTACTGGGTTTTTATTTAAGCGAGATTTATTCCAGTATTTATTTCTGAGTTGGATTTTTTGCCTGGTTTCTTTTGAAAGCCATGGGGCAGATTTAGTTCTCATTCTGATAGAGTGGGTTGGCGCATGGTGGTCTAGTATGGCTAGGAAGTTAGAATTAAAGTAATTAACAGCTTCATCCAGTGTGAGGTATATTAAAAGGGAGACCAGTTTTTAACCAAGTTTCTGTTAAACAAAGAATGTCAAAGGAGTAGATTTCCAAGAGAGCATGGAGTTGTGCAACTTTGTTATTAATGCTACGTATGTTGAGGTGTAACTTTGTTATTAATGCTACGTATGTTGAGGTGTAACTTTGTTATTAATGCTACGTATGTTGAGGTGTAACTTTGTTATTAATACTACGTATGTTGAGGTGTAACTTTGTTATTAATGCTACGTATGTTGAGGTGTAACTTTGTTATTAATGCTACGTATGTTGAGGTGTAACTTTGTTATTAATGCTACGTATGTTGAGGTGAGCTAATAAGAGTGAGTTAGGTGGTTTAGAAAAGGAATGGATAGGATGGGGGTTGGGGCTGTGGAGTTGAGTGGTAGTAGCAGTTGTTGGGCCTGGGTTTGGGTGAATGTCTCCATCTTTTAAAGAGAGGAGTAGTGTTTGAAGTCTAGTATTTGGGAATTTACTATATAGAGGTAGAGATTTTCTGGGATTGGGAGAGTCATATCTAATGTGGGCTATCCTATGTATTTTGCTAGTGGATAGCTGGGTGTAGATGTTATGTTAACATGGTTAGTGAGAATAGGTAGAGAGGAGAGGTAGATAGTCTATTGTGGTGGAGAAAATGTGGATGTATTGGGTGTTCATAGGAGGTTAGCAGGTAAGCTAAAGTTAGAGGTGGTAGAAGTGTAAGTATGAATAACCTCTGTAAGAGGGCTGGGGTGGGTAGCTTATACATCTGGAAGAGTATATTGGTAGGAAATCAGACCAAAACAGCCAATAAGGTTAATTTCAGAGCTGGAAACCACTCCTCTTGTGACAGATAGGCTGCTCTAATGCTTACCACTCTCACTGATAAGCAGAAAGACCTCCCACTACGACAACAAGGTCTGGACCACTCAGAAACACAGACTAAAGTCCTGAAACCAGCAAATCTGGGATCCAGACTATTCTAGTATAGGAAAGGGCGGGAAACTAACAGTACAGATAGTATTTATTTATTTATTTATTTATTTTTATGAAATTAAGCAGCAAAAATGCTCAGAAACTGCTGTCACACTTGAATGTGATTCCTACAGTATTAAATGCAATTTAAATTGTTAACTTTTAAGCAGAAAAATCAAGTGCACACACAGTAAAATGATTTAGCAGTAAAATGCAGCAGAAATAAAACAGAACCACAGTAAAAATGATTTTTTAAAGTGCGATAAGCAAAAACAGTTAGGAGAAAGCCAAAAAAAAGGTACTTAGATCAACAAAAAGTCTCTCCTTCTCATTTCTGGTGAATATGGGAATGCCTTCATTTCAGATTACAGCAGTGATTCTTACATTATTAGGGACTTAGTTCAGAAGGAATGGGACAAGTTTTCCAACTTATCGGATCTGAATTTAAAGTTTGATATTCCCCTGAAATTTATTTACAGGAAAGGTAGAAACGTTAAAGACCTTTTGGAGAATAAATATGTGGAGTCAGTCAATAAGAAGGTTGGGACTTTCAAGTGTGGGGCATGCCAGCAGTGTCCTTTTATATCTAACGTCTCAGAAATATTTATTAGTAGCAGTGGTAAACATATACAATCTAAGTCACATTACAATTGTGATAGTAAAGGCTTAGTTTATATTGCGACGTGTATGAAATGTGAAGCATTTTGCATAGGTAAAACCGAAAGTTGTTTAAAGAGAAGGATATATGAGCACCTTTATGATATTAAGAGCGGTCATATTAAAAATGCCCTATACAAACACACAGATATGTGAGGCAGCTTTTTTTCACATTTTTTGTGGTGGATAAGGTGCCCATGGACAAAAGTGGTGGATCGTGGGAGACTATGTTGGAATACCGAGGGGTATACTGGTAACTGGTATTAGAAGCCAGTAAATGGTTGGGTTAGAATGAGATGATCTCCCTCTCCCCTATCTTGAAGTTAAGAGCAGCTAAGCTTTAGACCCCTAGGTTTAGTTACAAACTATGTTCATATTTCAACATTTTAACACTTTTAGTACATTTTTAACATTTTTAACAATGTATATTTATGATGGTGATTTATTTATGCATTTAAAATATTTTATATTTATTATATATTCAATGTTTAAAATATTTATTAGATGCATTTGTTGTAATTTAATATTATAAAATGGATGTTAGGAACTTTATATGTGTAATAATTTGACTAGGTCGATGAAGGGTTAATGAATTAGAGAGTTTTTTAATTGATTAATTACTTATTGGTAAGGGTATATAAAGAGGAAAGTGTGGGGTTTGTCTTATCTGATGAAGTGATGTGACGAAAACAAACTGGTTGTGTGTCAGTGGTAATCCTGTTTCTTGTGCTGTGGCTTGCTGTGGTTTAATAAACTGCATTCATGGTGGAAAAGGCCCTGATAATGCTGAACAGTGTTGAGGAACAGACGATTTTAGCCAGAATCATGAACAGTCCTTTCCTACTGACAAAGTCAAATGCCAAATTGTTCATGTCAGCGAAGACGACATACAGAGGTTTGTTCTGCTCCCTCACTCTTCTTGTAGTTGCCTAACATAGAAGATCATGTCAGTGGTAGACCATTCAATTCTGAATCCACATTGAGACTCACAGTAGACTCCCTCTGCAAGAACGTCAGGCATCTTCAGGACATCACGTGCAAACAGGGAAGTAAATAGTGTGGGAAGAAATAGCCAGGGAATTGTTATGGCTAGGCTTGTATAGGCCCTAGGGCCGATAGCCTAGTACCATCCTATGACCCTATGAATAATTTTCCCACAGTACTGAGAAGGGAGATGCTGCAGTGGTTGTTAGAATCACTTTTGTCACCCTTGTTCTTATAGGTAGCAATGATGTTAGCTCCCTAATATCTTGCAGTACGCTGGCTTCTCTCCAGCATTGGCAAATTATTGCATGCAGCTCTGAGATTAGGGTACCATTGGCACATTTGAGGATTTCTAAGGGAATACCATCTTTTCCAGAAGAAAGTGCTTTTAGCTTGTCATTGAGTTCCACCAAGGTGGGCTCAGCATGGGGTTCAGTCATAGTCGGCAGAGACTCAGTGGCATTCAGGGGTCTCTCCGTAACTAAAGTCTCTCTGGCATGCAGCTGTGAGTAGTGTTCCATCTCCTTGGTTCTGTCCTTCAAGACCACGCCTTTGTCCTTTAAGTTATAAACTCCAAAGGAGCTCAGGAAGTTTGCTCTATAACTTCAGAATCAAATTATGTCCTCACATTTCAAACAAATGTTCATATCTCTGGAACCATATGGATTATGAAGGTAGTATAAATGGCAAACTCTTCAGCAGAAAGTATTTTAATAGCGGTAGTATTCTTTAGGTTCTAGGTCTTAAAACAAATTTTATAAGTCACAGTTAACACAGTAACTATTATGTTTGTAATATTTTGTAAACAACTTAGAATATCTCAGCAACCACTCAAGTTCCATACATACTGGCAGAAGCATTTTATTCATCTAGCTGAGAGCTTTCATACAAGTCTAAGAAATTCTGTCTGTGTTGTTGACATATTTAGAAAAATGTGAAAATTATTATGCATCAATTAATATATGTAATAAAAACAACAGTTAATATATATTTACCTGCAGTAGTAAGAAGTCAAGTATAAATGCAATTGAGTTTGTCATCGTGTAAGCTTTAAGAGGAAATCTTTCAAAACCTTGTACATACCATGGTTTTGGAATTATTGATGCAAATATGAACAAGCAATATTTGTGCCTGGAGACGTTACGTAGGAGATAACTGTAAATGCATCTGGAGGCGTCACTCAGATGTAATGAATTAAGTAGGGTGATCTTCTTTTGTGGTGGACTGATGGCTCACTTGATCCCATCATACATTCCTTGCATGTTACTAGTGTCCAGAATCGACTGAATCTTGGAGCAGAGATGGAGCCAATAATTATAAGTACACCACCGAGCTCAGTAGTATGCTATATTAATTATATTATAATATATTATATTATATTATATTATAGTATGTCATATCATATCATATCATATCATATAATAGGAAGCATGCTGGTACTGCAGTTAACATTGCTGTTTCTACACACAGACAGATTTTAAATATTCTTATAAACTTGGAAGGTGTCTAGAATAACAAGTTTTGTATTAGCATTCATTTTTTTGAAGGATATGAAGTTTGAAATTCAAATGTCTATCATTTTTAGTGACTTTATTTGTCATAAAAGTTACACATTTACGAGGAACAGTCCAAAAATATGAGGAAAAAATCAGGGCATTCTGTGAAATTCGGGACAGTTGAAAGGTAAGGTTCAATTCAAGATGGCAGAGTCTTCTGTATGGAGTTTGTGTGTTCTCCCTGGGTTTACATGACATTTCATGAAGATTGAAAATTTGAAAGTCACATACTAAAGATATGCTTTTTAATTGTTAAATTAGTTTTGGTTAAAGAAGTGCAAATGAGAGTATACATTTTGTAAGATACTCTCGCCTTGTCTTGTTTTGGCTGCTGCTTTGTACCCATTGCTTTCTGAGATAGATTCCAGGTCCGTGGCCAAAAACTAAAGCAGAGAAAATGAAAGGATATTATATTGAATTGTATTGTTATGCACAAGCTTTATCTCTGTCTTGAATTTTAATGTTGTTTGTTTCATTTTAGAATTCTTTAATCTACAGTATTTTACCTGTCTCAAATCATTTGAGGCTATGCTGGTTTTAATTAATCGGCAATGGAAGGGTTACACTACACTGAGAGTGCTGAATCATTGTGGCCTGTATATTACTGAGTCTCAGGTGGAGACAAGACTTCTGTTGCTTTATGCCAATCATTGATCTAGAAGAATGTCTGCGGTCACTGCTGCACTGAAGCTTTTGTATAAAATTAAGTAAGTCTAAGATATCGATGCACTCATCTGTATCATATCTGCTAAAGTGCACTAAAAAGGTTTGACTACAAGGGCCATTTTTGCTTCATCTTTCATCTGAGGCAGGGGGACTGTCAGTACAAGGACTACATGACAGGGGAAGCACAAGTTATACATCCCTGCAGAGGCCTGAAGTGACAGTCATAAAATCTTCTTTCCACGGCTTGTCAATCTGCAGAGTCATCCTGCAGAGATGAAAGGAGCTTCGGGTACCCAGCTTGCACATATTCATGAGTGCAGCTCTGTAATCAGGAACTGCGTGCTTACGTAGTATTCACTGACATACAGGTTGTAGAACTTGGGTCCACAATCACAGTGCAAAATTTTATTCAATCATGCATCATGAAACCACAGCTTAGTTTGTGTTTCTAGACAATAAATTGCACAGGCAGAAATAAATAAGCCCTGTGTGTGTGTGTTTGTGTGTGCATGTATCTGTCCATCTATGTGTTCTGTTTTTTTTCTCTTCCATTTTTATCTGTCATTATCCTTTTATTTCGCTCCCTCCATGTCTCTTTCCCTTCCCATTTTCTACGTGCTGTCTGCAGCATCTCAGGTGCCTGTCTGACATCATTTTACCTTATTGCAGCTTGTGTCACATGGTCCTGCCCTAGTCTCCAATCACGACATTTCTGCTGTCGTCTGGCACTTTTTTCCTCCTATTACCTCCCGACAGCTAGAAGATTAATGCAGCCCACCCTCTGACTACATTTACCATCCTCCGGGTCCAGAAGAACATCTGCAACCACACTGCCACTGCAGCTAGAGACGGGCAGGGAGCAGGTAAGTGACTGAGCAAATATTCCTATAAATACAAAACAGATTGTCAACAAAACTGATTCCATGTAAGGGGGATTGTCATTTCAGACAGATAGAGAAAGGAAACTGTCTACTAAGTGCGGAAGCATGGAGATTTGTTTGCAGAAAAAGCCTCAATTTCTAAACTACTCAGCCAAACATTGCCTGTTTAGTCCAGGATTATTTAAATTCGATGCCACACTCAAAGCTGAACTGCATACTTAATGATAAAATTATGCTGTGTGGCTAGATATATAGCAAGTACCAGTCTTTTTCATGGCTGTTTTGCAGTCCATAATCACCTTCAGACAGCAGCAGTCAAGAAATTTCACCCTTCTCACTATGCATTTTTTCTCTCTATAATCATCGTTATATTTGACCTTGATGACTTTTACTTTGCAGTTCATGTACAATTATTTACTGTATTCTTTGTATAATTATTCTAATTGCTGATTTACTAGGTATTTGGGTCTTGAGTTAGTTTAATAAATGCATTTGACCTTAGCAATGTATTTTAAAGGGGGCAGATAGGTTTATAAATTAATGAAGTAGAATGTGGCTTGACTTCCATCTGCTGGTTGCATTTCCCTTTATTTGGTGTGTGTGTGTGTGTGTGTGTGTGTGTGTGTGTGTGTGTGTCTGATCTTTATCCCTCAAAAATAGAATTCCTGTTTCTTAACCTTGCTTCCTGACTTCCTGCATCAGTTTCTAATCACCTGAATGACATCACATCTACTGCCATAAGACCTGCAATGATGCCACAAAAGGCAGGTATTATGCCTTAAGTTAGGTAAGACATAGATGGATTAATTTTCAGGAAGAGGAGTACTGAGTGGCTGGGAAAAAAACAATCTGTTTCCACACAATAAGAATTGGTTAAACATTTGTAACTGTGCACAGAAGATGCCTCTGTAACTACAGCTCCTGTGCCATACTCCATCCGTTCATGCATATCACTCAGCTAACAATTCAGTGCCACGTGACAATGCTAACTCCATCCATTATATGAGGATATGTTGCATATATTGTTACTTTTTTCATAATCTTATACCACTCAATAATTAGTACTGTCTGAAATGCAGTGCCAGTGCCTGCAAGGACTTCAGCCACTGAGATTTTAAGAGTGTATTTGAAAATCTAACTGAAGATTTGTTAGAATTAAAAGCATTGCTTTGCCTCAGAAACAAGAGAACTGAGGTGTGGATTGTGTCTGCAAAACTACTCAATCTGTAAGGCTTCTCTCCAGCTACAATCACACCTTTGTGTCTCTGGAGAACAATCTACTAGTACAGAATCTGTTTCTCAAAGTGATGCTCTGTCATACACTGATATAATTATTTCAGAAAATTAAACTTGTGTGCATTTCTATTTGCTGGAATATGAGTACATCTTTATAAGATTTCATAGAGAAACAGAAACGTGTTTGCCTTTAATCTGTGGCTATAGCATTCCCAAGAGCCATTAACATTGCAGAGAATATATTTGATTAGTAAAGGAGAGTACAATTTCCAGGCATTTTCTTTTTTATTATTATTTATTTGTTTTGCAATATTAAATACTGCAGTAATGTTTGCATGTTGTGAGAATGCAGTTCTGTACCTGCTTGTGTGTCATTTTGAAAGGGCCCACAAATCATCACATTAACCTCTCCAGTGCCTTCTAAAGATTCTTATTTCCTTTCCTTTTGCCCCCTCATTTTTAAGGATCCCCCTTGCTGCCACAGCAAGGCAGCAGACCCCACCCCAAAATCAAGAGTGCAAGGAAACATGTTTGTTGCATAGCTGGATCTTATTTATGCCTTCAGAACTCTTTTTGATGTTTTGAGATAATTGTGGATGTCAGATCATGAGAAGAAATGTTGGGAAAGGGAGCGTTGTAGCAAGTGCAAATATAAATAATAGCTGTGCACGCTATGACCTTCCAGCAGTAAAGGACTTTTGAATGCTTTGTAGAGAGTTTTAACCCTCACCCACCATACACACATATACATACATTCATTCACACTAGTAACTGCACCCTAATGATTTGCACCATTTGCTGGAAACATCTGAGTAAATGAGATATAACATAAACGTAACAAGAAAAAGAATTTTTTTACCCTTCATCGAACTGGAATCTAATTCTTTGTCTACTATATAACAGAGACATTTACAGTAAAGCTTTAGTTTGTGTAGCATATCGCATACCACACTTCTGAAAACTATTTTGTAGATGAACAACAGAAAAAAACATAAATGTATTGAGTGTATACATTTTTAAAAATGCACGTGATGTGAAACTGTAGTCCTGTTAAAGTTAATATCGTGGCTGCAATCTGTAGTTAAGAATTTTATAATATAAGGACAGACATAATTTCTCATTTTTGCCTGAATTTCATCCCATCTTATCCACAGGAATTATTGTCATGGCAGGTAAATGTGGAACTACACAGCATGTAAAACCAGACTATCTTTCCTGCTGACATTTCAACACGTATTGGCATTCCTATCATGGAAGAAAGACAGTGCAGAAAAAATAGGCTTAATTTCTTGTTTAAATAAATAAAATTAATTTAAAACAGGAAATAAAAAGTTGTCAGATGCAGTCTTACAAAATATGTTTTCTATTTCACTAAGCCATGTGATTAGTGTTCTCTAGCTCTGGTTTACTGCCCCTAAGAATGCACGGGGAGTAGTTAGGAGTACACACTGCAGTAAGGTTGAAGATTGTTTTGCTGCAGTCAGGGGGGGGGTGGAAGTCAAAGTATAATTATTAAACAATGTATAATGATCCATCTTTGCTTCTTTACAGGCTCACTGTGTATCATGGCACTTGTAGGTACATCATCAGCTGGTAACACTTTTGTGTTTTTTTGCAGTATTAAAATAATTCGCTATGAAACTTTTTTTGCATAGTAATGAGGAAAGAAGATTTCAGGACTTAAATGAATGCTTCACTTTTATAATGGCAACCTTATAAAGCCTTTTTTCAACTTTGTACAAAAACCTCAAATACAGAGAGTAACAAGTAGAGAAGGTGGTGATAATAACAATTAACTACTCAGTGACTGAGTGGGTTGTACCCCCTCCTTTACAGCTTGATTGTTACAAAGGTTGGGGGTCGTATCTCTCAGCAGGCCTGTGGGCTTATATTTCAGTTCTTGCACTGCAGTGCAGCATTGGGGGGAGTTGCTGTACTCCTGAGTTGCTGCCGGTTTGATGACACATTAAACTGAGATCCAGTCTTCATGAGTCTGTCATTGCTCAGGTCGCAGTTAAACAGTCCAACAGTCCTAACGCATTTTAATGAAAAGTGGAGTTAACTTTTTTTGGTATCTTGACTAAAGTTTTCTTCTTCGTTTCTTTGCTGAAAAAGACGCAGAAAAAAATCAGTGCATCTATCCAATTCCAAAATAATAAATAAATAAAAATGTAGTGTGATCCCAGACAAGAATATGAACAAATGCATTGACAAATAATATGACCAAGCAGAGAAATAAAAGAAGCATTTCGGTGACTAGAGCTATGCATGGTGACGGAGCAGGAGTGTCTTATGTTGCTTATATTAAGCTAGTCTGACTGTCAGCGTAGAGTACTAAGGATCTGAACTGTTTTAAGGTTGTTTTCTGTAGTCAGACGTGCAGGGTTTGATTTCTTCCAGCACCCTTTGCAAACTGTGGGACTCCTGAGAATATAACTTATCTAGGCAGTGCCTCTGTCTTCATAAAATCACACAAGCACTGGAAAACATATCTAATTTGCTCAAATCATGGACCATAAGAATAGCAAAGCTGTAAGAATCAAACGCAGATACTTTCGCCGTATAAAGAAAGTTCATTGACAGACATGTAGGAATCAAACTCTGTACACATATGCTATTTGAAACAAGTTTGAGGGTATAATATTACTCTACAGGAGTGACATCATATACAAATAGAGATTGTGAGACTCAAACTCAGGACAGCACAACACAGCATATTAGTTTCAGGCTACTAAGCAACCAAAAACCTCTACCCAGGATAATGATGTAGTGGGGAAAGAAGACTGGCACAGTCCTTGCATAATATGGGGTGTGGCAATAGTAAGTGGGTGTCTGTGTGTTGGGGGGGGGCTATGACAGATATAAATAATGCAGTTCTTGATTTAACTGAAGCAATTGTAGCAATATACACTTTTAATATGCTCAGCGGTGGGCCTTCCTGCTGAAACTTCAGATTTTGCAAGATAAAATCCAAAAATCTGTGCACCAGCCCATCCAAAACAGAAAAGCTGTAATTTATTAAAACTAAGAAACATTATCAGTAAGAATTAAAATGTAATGACTGCAGATAGTAAGTATAAAAACCTATATAACCTGTACCCTAGGAGGTGTTTTGACTTATCAAAATTAAGCATCACAATTGTAGAATTTCAGCTGTTGCTTCTTATTATATCAAAGTTAACGAGCTGTTTTGTGTAGTCTGGAGAACAGGATTAAAGTTTAACTTGTCATTTGATAGTAGAATCTCAGGAGTACAGCAATCCCCCCCACCCCCAATGTCACTATTCAGTGCAGGTAGTGAAATATAAGCCCACAGGCTGGATGTGAGCTATGAACCCTAAGCTTTGTAACAATCAAGCTGTAAAGGAGGCGGTGCAATCCACTCAGTCACTGACTTGTTAATCTTTATTATTACCACCTTCAGTATTTGCTACTCTCTGCCAATAATAGTTGCAGTTCTGTTACAAAGATGTAAAAAGGCTTTTTAAGGTTACCATGATAAGAATAAAACATTCAGTTATGTGAGTTATGTGAATGAAATATTCCTTCCTTATTACTATGTAAAAAAAAAAAGCTTCTTACAGAATTCTTCTAATACCTCAAAAAATCAAAAGTGTTACCAGACGATGCTGTACCTATATGTGCATGCCACGAGACACCACAGCAATTCTGTTAAAATGTTAAGCTGGATCCTTATAAATAGTTTAATTTTCTTAAGTATGCAGTGACCATTTCTCTTCTCCACTGACTGCAGAAAACAAGTGACCAGACAGCTAGTGTGTGACTCCACAAATCAGTTGACCAGACAGGTCCTGCATCTCTCCTGAAAAAGGACAGTTGTGTCCAGTGGGCTTACCCAGTTAAAATGTATAAACATAAATAAAAAATCTGTTTCCAATGTTCATTAGCTTGATGGCTGAAGAAGATAATAAGCCTATATAGTTTGCCCTTTTAAGTGTCCTGACCCCCCCCCCCCAACTCTATATAACTTACTGTCATCCTTTCCATTTTCCACCTGCCTCCAGGTCTCTTGGAAATCTCGGTGGATTTCCTTTGCACCTCTCAGTCTAGTAATCCATTTCATATTTCCATAACCCTTGTGATGAAAAACTAGTTTCAGAGATCCAGGAAGCAGTTAATTCATACAAATGTTCTTTCTGCCCCCTCCTTCCTCCCTCTATCTTTCCTGTTCAGAATTACACTTCATACCAACCTGTCATGCTCTTCTGTACCAAAATCATACCCCCCTTTGTTCTCATGTGAGAAGAGCTTTATGTCCTGTAACTGCTGGTCATAGTCCTTCCCTCGATTCCACAGATTCTTCTGACAGCTTAGCACAGAATTCTTTTAAACACCCCATTGTCCTCTTCATTATATAGAGTTCGAACCTGATCAGAGCCATAAGGGTCTGGTCTGACCAATGTCCTACAGAGTGGCACCATTACATCTCTCTCTCCTAAGAATACACTCAAGCCTTCTCTGCTGCTTCCGCTCTCATCTTACCCTGATCCTCGTGGGCGAGTCCATGTGGGATCAACATCCCCAAATTGTTTTTTTCTTCTTCATTTCCTCTCTGTTTCCACATCCCGATCTCCCTACACAGACTCCTTATATTACATTGTTACATTGTAATACTAAGTAATGTCCACCCTCCCCTCCTGTATCACTGCCTGCAGGTCCCCATCTCCCTACAAAGACTCCTTATATTACATTGTTACATTGTAATACAAAGTAATGTCCACCCCCCCATATCACTGCCTGCAAGTCCCCATCTCCCTACACAGACTCCTTATATTACATTGTTACATTGTAATACTAAGTAATGTCCACCCTCCCCTCCTGTATCACTCCCTGCACGTCCCCATCTCCCTACATAGACTCCTTATAGTATATTGTTACATTGTAATACAAAGTAATGTCCACCCCCCCCGTATCACTGCTTTCAGCTCCCCATCTCCCTACACAGACTCCTTATATTACATTGCTATATTGTAATTCTAAGTAATGGCGCACCTCCCCTCCTCTGTCACTGCCTGAAGGTCCCATCTCCATACACAGACTCCTTATATTACATTCTTACATTGTAATACTAAGTAATGTCCACCCTCCCCTCCTGTATCATTGCCTGCAGGTCCCCATCTCTGTACACAGACTCCTTATATTACATTGTTACATTGTAATACTAAGTAATGTCCACCCCCCCCCCGTATCACTGCCTTCAGCTCCCCATCTCCATACACAGACTCCTTATATTACATTCTTACATTGTAATACTAAGTAATGTCCACCCTCCCCTCCTGTATCATTGCCTGCAGGTCCCCATCTCTGTACACAGACTCCTTATATTACATTGTTACATTGTAATACTAAGTAATGTCCACCCCCCCCATATCACTGCCTTCAGCTCCCCATCTCCATACACAGACTCCTTATATTACATTGTTACATTGTAATACTAAGTAATGTCCACCCTCCCCTCCTGTATCATTGCCTGCAGGTCCCCATCTCTGTACACAGACTCCTTATATTACATTGTTACATTGTAATACTAAGTAATTTCCACCCCCCCCCGTATCACTGCCTGAAGGTCCCATCTCCATGCACAGACTCCTTATATTACATTGTTACATTGTAATACTAAGTAATGTCCACCCTCCCCTCCTGTATCACTCCCTGCACGTCCCCATCTCCCTACATAGACTCCTTATAGTACATTGTTACATTGTAATACAAAGTAATGTCCACCCCCCCGTATCACTGCTTTCAGCTCCCCATCTCCCTACACAGACTCCTTATATTACATTGTTACATTGTAATACTAAGTAATTTCAACCCCCCCCCCCCATATCACTGCCTGAAGGTCCCATCTCCATACACAGACTCCTTATATTACATTGTTACATTGTAATACTAAGTAATTTCCACCCATTATCACTGCCTGAAGGTCCCATCTCCATGCACAGACTCCTTATATTACATTGTTACATTGTAATACTAAGATGGGCTAGTAGTAACAGTTTTAGATAGTATTGTGAATAGTAGGTTTATGAATGAAGAACAGATTAAATATATTTTAAGAAAAAAGGAAGCATTTTTGATTTTGAAATTTAATACAATGAGCCCTATGGGACTTAATCAAGAATGTGTATGGAAAAGTTTTGTGTGAATGTTATACCTTTAAGGTTTTATTGTTTAATGTTTTAATTAATTGTTTAATTGATTAATATGAGCATTGTTAAATATATAAATACATTTGATGTATATGGTTAGATATACTCTGTTAAAGGCAAGTGGCCGAGGCACTAGAGAACTTTCATGTGATTTGGATTTCATTAAATCTTTTTTCCTTTATTTCGTGTTGCTGGTCTGCAGTTTGTGGTTCTTCAATTTATCTGCATTGGTTGTGGTTTATTTCTATTTCCTTATATTACATTGTTACATTGTAATACAAAGTAATGTCCACCCCCCCCCCCTCCTGTATCACTGCCTGCAGCTCCCCATCTCCATGCAGAGACTTCTTATATTGCATTGTTACACTGTAATACTAAGTAATGTCCAGCCTCCCTTCCTGTATCACTGCCTGCAGGTCCCCATCTCCATGCAGAGACTTCTTATATTGCATTGTAATACTAAGTAATGTCCACGCTCCCCTCCTCTATCACTGTCTGCAGCTCCCCATCTCCATGCAGAGACTTCTTATATTGCATTGTTACACTGTAATACTAAGTAATGTCCACCCTCCCCACCTGTATCACTCCCTGCAGGTTCCTATCTCCCTACATAGACTTCTTATAGTACATTGTTACATTGTAATACTAAGTAATGTCCACCCTCCCCACCTGTATCACTGCCTGCAGGTCCTCATTTACATGCAGAGACTCCTTATATTGCATTGTTACATTGTAATACTAAGTAATGTCCACCCTCCCCACCTGTATTACTGCCTGCTGCTCTCTCTTCTCCCTAGACAGACTCCTTGCACAGTAGAGTAAGGCTACCCAGCTACAGTCTGAATCAGCTTTGTTTGTTCCTGTGCTGTGTTCTGCATAGCTTTTTTTAATTTGTGTCTACTTCCTAAATGCATTCCTCCTGCTTCTGCTTCAGTTTGCCTTCCCCTTCCCGTCTTTGTTTGAATGTACATCAACACAGCACTAAGCACATCTGTCCATTCCAGGTCTCAGTTTCATGGCTTTCTGCACTGTTTCAATGAAAGTAAAAACTTCTTTACTACTAAAATATCAGAACATTTGTCTGCTTTTTTTTTCATTAAACATAGTAGTCCTTATTGGGATTGTCCTGCAGCAACAAACTGTAACCTGAAAGAAGAGATGGATTCAAAGGACAGAGAGGGCAATAAAGCAGTGGATAATACTAACGTAGTAGAAGATGGGTGATAAATGAAGCCTTCGACTAGAAGAGGACTGCAACAAGAATATAGAGTAAGTGGGGAACAAACAGAGCCACTGTGGAGATAGTTAGTCACGTCTTCAGATGTAGTCCTTTCTGGAAAAGTAACACAAATGGATATGAAGGGAGGAACAGCTATGCTATTATGGATAGATAGAAAAAGGGTGGGCTACATTCGCATGATTGGATAGAAACAGGGTGGGCTGCATTCATATGAAGGGATAGAAAGGGGATGAGCTACATTCACATGAAGAGTTAGAAAGGAGGTGGGCTACATTCACATGAAGGGGTAGAAAATGGGTGAGCTACATTCACATGAAAGGAATAGAAAGGGGTGGGCTACATTCACATGAAAGGAATAGAAAGGGTTGGGCTACATTCACATTGAGGGATAAAAGGAGGGTGGGCTACATTAACATGAAGGGATAGAAAAGGAATGGGCTACTTTCACATGAAAGGAATAGAAAGGGGTGGGCTACATTCACATGAAGGAATAGAAAGGGGTGGGCTACATTCACATGAAGGGATAAAAGGAGAGTGGGCTACATTCACATGAAGGGATAAAAGGAGAGTGGGCTACATTCACATGAAGGGATAGAAAAGGAATGGGCTACTTTCACATGAAGGGATAGAAAGGGGGTGGGCTACATTCACATGAAGGAATAGAAAGGGGTGGGCTACATTCACATGAAGGGATAAAAGGAGAGTGGGCTACATTCACATGAATGGATAAAAACGGAGTGGGCTGCATTCATATGAAGGGATAGAAAGGGTTGGGCTACTTTCACATGAAGGGATAGAAAGGGGGTGGGCTACATTCACATGAAGGAATAGAAAGGGGTGGGCTACATTCACATGAAGGGATAAAAGGAGAGTGGGCTACATTCACATGAAGGGATAAAAGGAGAGTGGGCTACATTCACATTGAGGGATAAAAGGAGAGTGGGCTACATTCACATGAAGGGATAAAAGGAGAACACATTTGAGGATAAAAGGAGGGTGGGCTACATTCACATGAAGGGATAGAAAGGGGGTGGGCTACTTTCACATGAAGGGATAGAAAGGGGCTGGGCTACATTCACATGAAAGGAATAGAAAGGGGTGGGCTACATTCACATGAAGGAATAGAAAGGGGTGGGCTACATTCACATGAAAGGATAAATAGCGGATGGGCTACTTTCATATGAAGGGATAAAAAGGGGGTGGGCTATATTCATATGAGGGGATGAAGGGTTAGAAGGGGTGGGCTACATTCACATGAAGGGATAGATAGTGGATGGGCTGCAACAGTATGATGAGGGAAAAAAAGGGAGAGGGGCTGAAGTTGGATGAAAAGTGATAGAGAGGAGAGAAGGTGCAATAAGATGAGAAGGTTCTCTTCTCCTCACTGGACGTGAGGAACTGGACTGAATGGGATTTATAGTATGGTAAGATCAGTGTAGCCAGACATGCATGGAAACATGAATTTAGTCTCTCTGTGCCTTGGACCATTTACATGGTAAGCAGATGAGGTAATATCTGAGTGAACAGTAATGTGGGCAGAAGAAAACCAGTGTGAACAGGTGAGATAAACAGTAAGCAAAGGTCATGTTAAAGCTGCCGGAGGAAGAGGGCAATATGCTCTTGACACTTCACAGCAGAGATGATGAAAAAGGTCCATATGTTTTGTGGTAACCACAGAAATTGCAACAGAGGAGACCTTCTGGATGGCTGGAAAAATGACAGACTAGCTGAACAGACACAAAAACGAGTCGTAATTGCAGCAAGTAGCAACTGCATTACATGAATGCTCAGAGTTCGACATAGAAACTACAGTAGAGAAGAACAGGGAAGATTACTAACGACCACCAAACCACTAAAATAAAAAAGGTAGACTTCATTTGCATGTTGGGAAATAAGGCAAATAATTGTGAAAGAGATTTACAGTATATTAAGCAGGTTATTATTAGGGGAAAGATAGACTTGGTTGGTGTTAAATGCTACTCTAAAGCCTAACATGATGCGCAGTACTGAACTCCGCAACATAACAATGATACTGAAAAACAGGAAGTGGGTCAGTGAACACATGACATGGTAGCAGAAAAGGAAGTGAACTGGAGAACACTTCATAAGGTTGTACAACAGGAAGTGGCAAGAGGACAGGAGCCATGATGCACAACAGGAAGTAGGCCAAGGGGCATGTGGAACTGTGGCACCATAGTTAGCCTTTTTACTTCACAGTGTTTGGATCTCCAGGTGGATTTTTGACTAGACTGCCCTCAGTGAGGAGTCTGCACATTACTATACTTACATAGGCACATCCTGGACTGTCTGATTTTCTCACATGCTCCAAAGACATGTAAGCAGGTTGCTTAGTTATGCTACGTTGTCCCTAGGTGTGCATGTCAGTGAATCTGTATCCTGCTGAGGACTGGCATCCTACCTGCCATTGTCCCAAGGTGTGCATGTCAGTGTATCTGTACCCTGCTGAGGGCTGACATCCTACCTGCCATTGTCCCTAGGTGTGCATGTCAGTGTATCTGTACCCTGCTGAGGACTGGCATCCTACCTGCAGTTGGTGTCCCCAAGTGTGCATGTTAGTGTATCTGTACCCTGCCAAGGACTGGCATCCTACCTGCAGCTGGTGTCCCTAGGTGTGCATGAGAATGTATCTGTACCCTGCTGAGGACCTGCATCCTACTTGCAGTTGATGTCCCTAGGTGTGCATATCAGTGTATCTGTACCCTGCTGAGGACTGCCATCCTACCTGCCATTGTCCCCAGGTGTGCATGTCTGTGTATCTGTACCCTGCTGAGGATTGGCATCCTACCTGCAGTTGGTATCCCTAGGTGTGCATGTGGGTATATCTGTACATTGCCAAAGACTGGCATCCCACCTGCCATTGTCCCTAGGTGTGCATGTCAGTGTATCTGTACCCTGCTGAGCACAGGCATCCTACCTGCCATTGTCCCTAGGTGTGCATGTCAGTGTATCTGTACCATACCCTGCTGAGGACTGGCATTCTACCTGCCATTGTCCCTAGGTGTGCATGTCAATGTATCTGTACCTTGCAGAGGACTGGCATCCTACTTGCAGTTGGTGTCCCTAGGTGTGCATGTCAGTGTATCTGTACCCTGCTGTGGACTGGCATCCTACCTGCAGTTGGTGTCCCCAGGTGTGCATGTCCGTGTATCTGTACCCTGCTGCGGACTGCCATCCTACCTGCAGTTTGCTGCTGCCATGTGTCTTGTTGCTTGCTGTGGATGACTCCAGCATCTGTGATCCTGAATTTGATTTAAGTGGCATCAAAACTGATCCATTAGCCACAGAACTATGACAAAAAATGCTGTGGAGTCTGTGACAGAATCCTCGTTAAGAGAAAAAATAGATTAGATCGACAATGTTAAATGCACTTAGAGGGCAGACTAAATAGGCTACTTCCTGTTGTCTAGCAAGTGGAATATAATGTGAAAGCATGTCCTGGGGTAATGGGAGGAGGAGTCTCTTAGGAACATCTAGTATAATACAAGCATATGTGAGGTTTAAGAGAAGGACATATTGAGAAACAATGTGAACAGACAGTGGGCAGCGCTCTGAAGTTGGGAGGTTGGGTAGTAGATTTAGGGTATATAAGGACAAAGAAACAGTCTGTGTAGGAGCTTCTTGAAATAGCTTTCCACTGGAAGTGCTGTAAGGACAAAATTATAATATAACTCTACAAAATCATATAGCAATCCAGAGGACATTTTCAAGATGACTACAGAATACCTCAGAAAGCATGGAACATGGGGTTAATGTAGTTTAGCAGCCTCTCAGCACGTAGTTCCATCACCCCTTGTGCCAGAGACATCAAATGGCTGTGACTTCTATCCCCACACCATTTGCGTGGATTTATGCTTCGGTACTGTGACTCCAGTGCAGCATGGGGTAGGGCTGTTCATGGGATGAGATATTTAGCCATGGCCCTATCTGACTGAACTGGTGGTAGCCTGGGTGTTTGTTAAAGATCCCATGACACGTTTTGAAGAAGAGTAGGAGGGTTTCCTCAGTCTCCTTGCTGACTCCCTCTCCCACAGTTTCTGCAGTAGGACTAACCTAATTAGCAAATGTAAATAGATAAATAAATATCCATTAGACGACACAGAGGCAATTTTCCTTGCCTAAAGTGTTTCAGCTGTCCAGATTTTCACAGAATGTCCCATTTTTTGCCCCATATGTTTGGTCTGTTCCTCTTAAAATGGGTGGTTTTCTGGTGAATCACTAAAGATTGAAGTCCCTAAATAATAACACACATTTGAGTTTCTGACTTCATATCCTTCAGAAAATGCATGCTAACACAAAATCTGTTATTCTAGAAACTATGGACCAACGTTTTGCCCCCGAGCAATTTTTGGCTTTGTCCAGAATTCTTGCCGTAAGAGATTGAGAGGTATCCTTGCCTACTGTGTGGACATATTTCTTTATACAAGATTGAAATTTATGGGAAAGAAGAAGAATCCGCACTTCTGGCTTAATGACTTGCTATAATAAGGTGGGACTTAGACCAGGTGGGATCATTGTAATTTTTCCAAATTTATTTATCATTCATTCTTATTAACTACCTAATCCATTTTATTGTCGGAGAGCCGAGTCCTATTCTTGCAAGCAACAGGAATAAAGTAGGTAGTGACTTAACAATTATTGCATCTATGCTCTAGTTAATTGTCTCTTATTTTTCCAGTGTTGTACTTGGTTGTATTAACTGTCCCCCTACTGTTGATATGGCGCACATTTGTCTATAATTACTTCATTTGTATACATTTTCATTAAGTTTGTTGACGTAGGCTGACCTGAAAATGGTCCTAGGGGATCAGTGTTCTACACTGATTAACAAATACAAATTAAATAAACCATTGTTTATTTGTTCTTTGATAAGTAGGTAATACTCAAAACACACAATCAGGTTAACTCAATAAAAAGATCCCACAGCAGTTGGAATCAGCTGTTTATCTATTAGACATGAGCCTGGGTCTATAGACAGATTTGGGAACCATGTCTGTATGTGCTACAATGGTTTTGAACTCCAGTGGAAAAAAAAAAAAAAAACAGTTTTCATCTTTACTCCCTGTATCCACCGGCATTCCCAAAGATTCAATTCTTGGTCCCATTCTTTTCAATATTTTCGGTTATGAGCTGCCACAAAACACTAAATCCACCCCAATAGTCTACTACACAGATTAATCTATCTTAATACACCATTCCTATAACTTTACCAACCTTCAAAACAAATCACACAAGAATTCTTTACATCAGATGAGTTAGGGTTAGCTATATCCCAACTACACCTCAACCCCAACAAGGCTGATGAACTCACCCTTTTACCCCAAAAAACTCAACAGCCCACAAACATATCTCTCACATATCCTCTTCTAACATCACCAATACCAAGGTCATCCTGCATCCCAAACTGCTTAGTATTTATAGAGATGAAAATATGAAATTTAACTATCATATTCAAAATGTTGTGGAAAAAATGCCTAAAGCTTTTCATTCTTTACAGGAGGTGGGGAGAGCCTTTAAGCTGAGGGGGAGCTCTTGCCAGAGTTCAGGAGCTAACAGACAGAAACTGTGGTTAATGCAGTCAGTGTTTGTAGAGCTTCTTCTTCAACAAATGCCAAATGTCCCAACTTTTTTTCTGCTTCCACCTTGGAGGGCAAGCAAAGGATGCTCTAGCTGACAAACATCCAGGTGGACTCTTTTATGCTTTTTCCTCCCTCCTTTGAAGACAAAATGCATCCTAAAAGCAAACTTCACAGGGCCAAGATCACTCTGATAGCCCCCTGATGATGCAGACAGATATGGTTTGCCCTGCTGAGCCCATTTCTTCAGCAGAAGCCCCAAATTTGTAAACATTCAGGATGTTACTCTGTCCCCCTTCAGGTGAATCTTACCTAGATCTTTACACTGGGTCTCCAACAAAGATACAGACCCTTTCACAGTCCCTATTCCCTCAGTCAGATCCTACTTATCTGAAACTGACTCTAGACACTGCTCTTGTTCCAGTAAAGCCCATCTGGTATTTCCAGCTTTCATTCTTGTCTATAGAGTCCACTTCTTTTGTCTCTGTTAAGGTCTGTAAAGCCTTCTTATGAGGTGATTCTCACATTAGACCCCCATCTGAAATGCACTCCCTGTGTGGGACAATTACTGTATGCTCAAAAAGGCCCCTCTTCCAACTGCAGCCCCGTGGTGCAGAGGGATAAAGGTCTGTGTGTACCACAGATTACATGTGATCTGTTGCTCTAAGTGAGCCACAGATTATACTTGTTCAGCTAGTGGCATGAGTGCTAGAGGGACAGGCAGGGAGGGATTGCAGTGAGCAGCTGATGCAGGCTTACCCTTCCTGGGGGGTAGGTAGGCAGCTTGCTGCATTGGTGACATCTGCAGGCATGCATGTGTATTGACAGCAGTAAATAGAGCGTAGCATGCCTGCACTGGGCAGGAGGTTCCACATACGCAGAAGTGGACATGTACCATTTAAGGGCAGCAATTGCAGAGCTCAAAACGTTGTTTAGGGATTGAGGATAGAATGTCTGTAGACTGGCCCACTCCCTAACATCTGATTCTCATCACCACTAAGGAATAAATGGGCCCGTGGGTCTTACTCCAGTGGAGGAATGAATGGGTCAGTACAGTGCAGTGCAGGAAATGTGAGCCACTGGTTCGAACCTGTGAACTAAAAATGTTTACTCTTCCACCTTTTTGCTTCTTTGGACCTAAAGATTTTGTTCTGGAAAATATTTTTTTTCCACTAGCTATCACTTTTGCCAAAAAAAAATTCTGAACTACAGGCCCTTTATGTAATTTATTTTTACTTAATTATAAAGAAAGGATGCCATTTAGAATAAATCCATCCTTCAAATAAAGATAACCATGGAAGAAATCTAACCCATAAATAAATTTGCATGTCTTTATTTCTGAGTATTCTACAGTGAATCCCTCCTACAGATTCCCATAAAGAGATTAAGAGTTTACGTAGACTGAACCACATGAGTTTGCAATGATGAACAGTTTTTTGTATCCTTTGCTACATCTAGACATGGTAAGAAAGTTTCTAAGCTCACCCTTTCCAGATGGCTGGCTAATGATAGTCACCTTTTTACTAATAAATTTGGTAAGACCCGAGCTCATTCACTGTGGTAACTACTTCTGCTGCCTTTTTCCATTATGCAATTATTGACAACATCCGGCCAACCACACTCTGTCTTCACAGAATACATCTGTGATGTACTATAATTTGGACATTGCTTCCATGCCCTGGTCTTCCTGCAGATATGCTGTTGTAATTGCTATGTTCCTATGATTCTGGTTACCCAGAAATATTGCCAATGGGCTGGGCTGTGCCCTAGTGGTCACAGTGTACCCCACATGGACTACTCTTCTCTCCTCTGTCTCATGCGTGCCATTGGATGAAATATGAAATGGTACAATAATAAAATAATGAATTTCATTTTTCCCCATAAAGTTTGCAAATTCCACACTAGTGAAACAAAATCTGTTATCAGACACCATTTCTGAATAATATAAATGTTAAAACTTTGAGTCACTCTTTCAGTGACAGCATGCAAAGTACCAGAATTCAAGAAATAATCATCTATAACCTTTGAATAAACTACCAAAAAAAATCAAGAACATTTTCCAAATGAATGGACCAGCATATTCTACATAAAGTCCAGACCAGGGCTTCTCAGGCCATGTGTGTAAAAGTGAATGCAGTGAGGATGGTCTAGCTATTAGTGAAGAGGATTACTGCTTCAAACTATTTACAAGCAACTTCTTGTTCCCAAGGTACAGGGTATGAATATTTATCTGCATTTGTCTGCTTTGTGATTCTGTGCAAGTCATTCACTAAATGGTGCTCCTGAAAAGGGATACTTGTGTCCAGAGGACATACCTGGTTAAGAAGTGCACAAAATAAAAATACAAAGAATAACTGTTTGCTTGATGTTCAACATGTCCTTCCTTTATCTGACTATACATTGTTCCTGAGTTTACTGTGTTCTTGGACCTACCTAATTAACAGCTGCATAAAATAATAATAAAAAGAATGTTTGCTTGGCATTTATCATGTCTTTCATTTTCTACATATTGATCCATTCCAGACTATCATTTGTGTGTTCTAGCTTAATGTCTTACCCTGGAGGTTGTAATATGAACTTAATGTAACACTTTCAGTACTGCAGAATGACCTTGTAATGGGTTTATGACTCCAACTCCATAGAATGCACAACTCTCTCTAACATTTAATGCAAGATTACAAGAAAGTTATGCCATAAGTATCAGCACATTTATTTTAAAGACATAGACATGAACTTGGAACATAATTAGTTCAGTAAGCATTGATATGCTGTCCCTTCAACCTAACATGTCATTGATCAATTCTGGCCAAGTATGCAGCTGTTTCTAGAACAGGCAACATTAACACTTGCTTGGTCTGAAAATGCACTCTGGAAATCTTCTGAAACATGAATACTGAACATATTTCCTTTTAACATAGTAATTTCTTCTTTAAATACAATTGCATGTTTAATGAACATTTCTTTCTGGAGCATGACTTTCAGAATATATATTCTTTATTTTTCAAAAGCTTCGGTGCTATTTCTAAAACACTGTGCACTGTGGAGTTGGGCTTGTATGTAGTATAGCAGTGTACCAAAGCTCTTTGTCATTCATTAAACCTTGTACCCAGTGGGGTAACACCTTGCACATAGATGATTTCCTCACCACTGTAGACACATAATGGCCAAAGGCTAGATTACTATTTATGTGTGTCCCTAAGTCCCTGACTACTGGGTCAACTCAATATGATAGCTGAAGAACAGAGCGTGTGTTGTAACTTTAAGAAGCATTTCCAAGTGTAGGCGCGTGCATATAAACACTGAGCACGTGCAGGCAGCAGCGCCATTTTGAGAGCAGCCAGGGTGTGAACATGTATGAGTGTGATAGTTAGTCTGTTTATATGTTTAAGTTATTAAGCCTGAATCCTGATGTGTTTGTGTGTTGTAAAGCTGCTTAAACCAAACCCACAACTGTTCGTCTGTTTTATCCTGACTGGATGAGAAACATGGTGTCAGAACCGGGATTAAGAGTGCAACTTCTTCAAGCTATGAGGTGCAGAGTTGACGGTGAAGGTATATTGAGTAGGTTGGGTGATACAGTGTTCAAAGGATTATAAAGGGTCAGAAATGAACTTTAGGTAGCCAAAACGTGCACAAATTATTTATTTTGCAAAGAAAATAATATGAAGCATTCATAAGGTTCTATGTCAGCTCATATACCTTTCTCTTGCTTGTATTAAGCTACTAATCCTAAATGTATGAAAGATACCTCCAGCGTAATCCACCCAAAGTTGTAAAAGCTTCTCAGTTTCTATACTGTAAATTGTTTACAGCTTTAGAAGATTGTAATATTTGTATATATTTTTACAGTAGTCTACTGTATTTCCAAGTCTGTAGTAATTGTATAACTGAAACTAAATACCTTATTGTAACCTTGATAGTTTTTGGAGCTTTTCTCCCCAGGACTCCATTGAAAATGGGTTATTTGGCCCAATGGACTATCCTGGTAAACCAACATCAAATAAATAATATAAATAAATAAAAATAAGGCACAAAATGCATTACTAATTAAATAAAGTGTTCAAAACCACATTATTTGATAAAACTATAGGAAATACTTATATGGGGTTCAGAATTACCTCCAGTTTGCATAATGAGCATGTTTAAAGTAAAACGAGCACAAGAAAAGTATAAAGACCATGATAAGAGGTTAAATGGGCATAACGAGTACAATGAGCATGATAAGAGGTTAAATGGGCATAACGAGTACAATGAAAGTACAATGAGCATGATAAGAGGTTAAATGGGCATAACGAATACAAAGAAAGTACAATGGGCATGATAAGAGGTTAATGGGCATAACGAGTACAATGAAAGTACAATGAGCATGATAAGAGGTTAAATGGGCATAACGAGTACAATGAAAGTACAATGAGCATGACGAGGTTAAATGGGCATAATGAGTACAATGAAAGTACAATGAGCATGACGAGGTTAAATGGGTACGAGTACAATGAGCATGATAAGAGGTTAAATGGGCATAAGGAGTACAATAAAAGTACAATGAGCATGATAAGAGGTTAAATGGGTATAACAAGTACAATGAAAGTACAGTGAGCATGACGAGGTTAAATGGGCATAACGAGTACAATGAAAGTACAGTGAGCATGATGAGGTTAAGTGGGCATAACGAGTACAATGAAAGTACAATGAGCATGATAAGATGTTAAAAGGGCATAACGAGTACAATGAGCATGATAAGAGGTTAAATGGGCATAATGAGTACAATGAAAGTACAATGAGCATGACGAGGATAAATGGGCATAACGAGTACAATGAAAGTACAATGAGCATGATATGAGGTTAAATGGGCATAACGAGTACAATGAAAGTACAATGAGCATGACGAGGTTAAATGGGCATAACGAGTACAATGAAAGTACAATGAGCATGCCGAGGTTAAATGGGCATAAAGAGTACAATGAGCATGACGAGGTTAATTGGCATAACGAGTACAATGAAAGTACAATGAGCATGACGAGGTTAAATGGGCATAACGAGTACAATGAAAGTACAATGAGCATGATAAGAGGTTAAATTGGCATAACGAGTACAATGAAAGTACAATGAGGATGATGAGGTTAATTGGCATAACGAGTACAATGAAAGTACAATGAGAATGATAAGCGGTTAAATGGGCATAACGAGTACAATGAAAGTACAATGAGCATGACGAGGTTAAATGGGCATAACGAGTACAATGAAAGTACAATGAGCATGATAAGAGGTTAAATTGGCATAACGAGTACAATGAAAGTACAATGATCATGACGAGGTTAAATGGGCATAATGAGTACAATGAATGTACAATGAGCATGATAAGAGGTTAAAAGGGCATAACGAGTACAATGAATGTACAATGAGCATGATAACAGGTTAAATGGGCATAACGAGTACAATGAAAGTACAATGAGCATGACGAGGTTAAATGGGCATAACGAGTACAATGAAAGTACAATGAGCATGACGAGGTTAATGGGCATAACGAGTACAATGAAAGTACAATGAGCATGATAAGAGGTTAAATGGGCATAACGCGTACAATGAAAGTACAATGAGCATGGTAAGAGGTTAAATGGGCATAACGAGTACAATGAAAGTGCAATGAGCATGATGAGGTTAAATGGGCATAACGAGTACAATGAAAGTGCAATGAGCATGATAAGAGGTTAAATGGGCATAACGCGTACAATGAAAGTACAATGAGCATGGTAAGAGGTTAAATGGGCATAACGAGTACAATGAAAGTACAATGAGCATGATAAGAGGTTAAATGGGCATAACTACAAAAAGTACAATGAGCATTATAAGAGGTTAAATGGGCATAACGAGTACAATGAAAGTACAATGAGCATGATAAGAGGTTAAATGGGCATAACGAGTACAATGAAAGTACAATGAGCATGATAAGAGGTTAAATGGGCATAACTACAAAAAGTACAATGAGCATTATAAGAGGTTAAATGGGCATAACGAGTACAATGAAAGTACAATGAGCATGATAAGAGGTTAAATGGGCATAACGAGTACAATGAGCATGATAAGAGGTTAAATGGGCATAACGAGTACAATGAAAGTACAATGAGAATGACGAGGTTAATTGGGCATAATGAATACAATGAAAGTACAATAAGCATGATAAGAGGTTAAATGGGCATAACGAATACAATGAAAGTACAATGGGCATGATAAGAGGTTAAATGGGCATAACGCGTACAATGAAAGTACAATGAGCATGATAAGAGGTTAAATGGGCATAACGAGTACAATGAAAGTACAATGAGCATAATAAGAGGTTAAATGGGCATAACAAGTACAATGAAAGTACAATGAGCATGACGAGGTTAAATGGGCATAATGAGTACAATGAAAGTACAATGAGCATGATAAGAGGTTAAATGGGCATAATGAGTACAATGAAAGTACAATGAGCATGATGAGGTTAAATGGGCATAACGAGTACAATGAAAGTACAATGAGCATGACGAGGTTAAATGGGCATAATGAGTACAATGAGCATGATAAGAGGTTAAAAGGGCATAACGAGTACAATGAAAGTACAATGAGCATGACAAGGTTAAATGGGCATAACGAGTACAATGAAAGTACAATGATCATAACAAGGTTAAATGGGCATAACGAATACAATGAAAGTACAATGAGCATGGCGAAGTTAAATGGGCATAACGAGTACAATGAAAGTACAGTGAACATGATAAGAGGTTAAATGGGCATAACGAGTGCAATGAAAGTACAATGAGCATGACAAGGTTAAATGGGCATAACGAGTACAATGAAAGTACAATGAGCATGATAAGAGGTTAAATGGGCATATCGAGTACAATGAAAGTACAATGAGCATGACGGGGTTAAAAGGGCATAATGAGCACAATGAAAGGGTAACGTCAGCATAAAAAGCAAGGCGACTGCATGGTTTTTAATAAATGACCATATTTGGGCATAAGCTCCTCTTTCGCATTGAGCAAAGCCATTCAAAGCATAACTAGAGTTGTTCGAAGTATCTCAGAGTGTGCAAAGTGTTTGCAGAGTGCGTACTTTATTACGGTGCAACTATTTCAAGGAGTTTTCTGTGTGGAGAGTACCATTACCTTGAAAAGTGCAGTCAAAGTACAGCTATTTTGAAAAGTTTCTTGTGCTGTGTACATGTATTCGCAGAGTGCCGCCATTCCAAAGTGTTTCTTACACTGTATAGAGTTATTTCGCAATGTACAGCCATTTTGAAAAGTTTTTGTGCTGTGTACAGTTTATTTGCAAAGTACAGTCATGTTGAAGTATTTCTTACACTGATAAAGGGTGGTTTTGCAAAGTACATTGATTTTAAGGTGTTCTTGTGCTACGGAGGCTTATTTGGCGAAGTGCAGTTATTTCAAAGAGTCTGTTGTGCTATTGGGCATAATTACAAGCTCTGGCATATATATGTGTGTGCGTATATTCATATATAATTTCAAGCACCTTCACTACTGTGTGTTAATGTGGCAGAGGCATTTCACAAACCCAGTCCACTTGTGTTTGATCATAATATTGCAGAGACTTGGAGTGTATTTGAGCAGGAATACAATATTTTCATACAAGCAGCTTTTTCTGACAAAGATGCATATATGAGGGCTTTTATTTTGCTTAACTTAACAGAGTCAGAAGCCATTGAAAGGGAGAGTTTATTTGTGTATGCACCAGCAGTATATGCAGGAGAAGGGAAAAACTGCCATATTGTTATACCGACTGAATCAAGAGAGGACCCTGAGTGCTTGAAATGTAAATTTAGAGAAATGTGCAACCGTCCCAGACAAATGTTACATTAGAGAGGCACCCATTTTATACAAGAGACCAAAGGCCAGGAGAAACTTTTGCAGCTTATATCGCCGACTTGAGAAATAAAGTTAAAATATGCAGATTTGGTGATTTGAAAGATGAGTTAATAAAGGACAGGCTTGTGCATGGTGTTAATAATGCTACAGTGAGAAAGATTTTGCTTTGTGACAGTGATTTAATGTTGAACAAAGCTATAGAGATTTGTCAAATCTATGAGCTCACAGACAGGCACACAAGTATGCTTGCACCTGGTAAGAGCATGGTTTCAGCAGCCTCTAGAGCAAGTGTAGATGGGTTCATATCATGTTATTGAAAGCCGATAATGTCGAATGCCACAATGTCAAACCCTATGCAGCGAACGCTAAAAATAGCGAAGCTGCAGAACATTGAATTCTTTCCTAGGGAAAGAATTTGGTTGTCCATTTCTGTGGCTTTGCTATATTTAGCACTGTGGTGGAAAGTTACAGGGGTTCAGGTAAGTGTGTGATTGTGTGGACATTAAGTTTAGGGCACGGTTACGTGAGTTAGGGTTAGGGCGCTGGTGAGGTGAGTGTGCGATAGTGACAGAGTTTAGGGTTAGGGGCAGGTTAAGTGAGTTAGGGTTAGGGCGCGGGTAAGGTGAGTGTGTGGTAGTGATGGACCTTAGGGTTAGGGTTGGGTTAAGGTAAGTAGATAGATAATAGTGTTTGTATAGTTTAGTGTAGGGTTAGATGTATGATTTTAAGTGTGTGTGGATTGCTGTTTTTTTGGTGTGCCTGTGTTGTGTGAATGTGTTTTGGAATAGCAAATTTTTTCCCTGGGAAAAAAATTAGCTTTTCTGAATGTTCGATATTGTGTGCTTTAGATTATTTAGGTTCTATTAAATGGTGTTCTGTGTTTTCAGCTTTCGATGACGTGATATAAATGCGTGTAGACAGCATGTAGCACATGGATAACAGAAACAGGCCTAAGCACATGGCAGCTGCAGCTGCTGCAGGTTTTCCAGGGAGGACTCCTAACTTTCTAGCAAGTTTCGAGACTAGCCTAGCAAAACGGACATGCTCAGTGTAGTATAAGGTTGAGTCAGGAAAGCCCAAGTCATGTCTTATTGTTAACTGTCATAACTGTGGTGCCAATCATGAGAGAGAAGTGCTTAGTATTTGGTCAGCAATGTCACAGGTGTAAAAAATGGGACCACTTTCAAAAGTTTTGTAAATCAAGCAGGCCTCATTCAGTTATTAAGAAAGGTCACTCAAAAAAGCAAGTTGATTATGTAGAAAGCTGCAACGCTACTTTCTATGTAAGTGGTGTATAAGTGATCGGTGAAAATGTTAATGCAGTAGATTTGTTGGCAAAGAATGAAGTGTTTTTTACTGTCCTCATCAATGGTAAAACCATGGAGCTCAAAGTAGACACTGGTTCAAAATGTAATGTTATGTCAGCAGAAACATGTGTAAAGTGAGAGCTGGTGAGCAACTTAATTTGGCCAGTTGTGCGAAGCTTGCTGCTTAGGGAGGTGAAGAGATTCAAACTGAAGGCTCAGTAGTGCTTTCATGCTATTCGGCTGGGAACAGTTACAGCTTGCAATTTTATGTAGTCAGAAAACCTGTGCAGTCATCATTAGGTCTCGGATACAGTTTAAGAATTAAAACTGCTTTCTTTTACCAAAGAAGTCCATCATGTAAGCACATGCCTGGTTCCAGCTTCACTTATGCGATTTTCTCCGAGTATGCTGATGTTTTCAATGACAAGCTAGGCAAACTTCCAGTGTGTACCTCATGAAAGTAGACCCAGAGGTCAGTCCAGTGGAAGTGTCATTTTCTTCTTAAAAAACAGACGTCCATTAGTCTCCCTTATGGTCTTCATCCTGCTTGGGCTAATATTAACCTCTTCCCTCATATAACCTCTTCTCTGTAGCAAATCTTGCACTTTATTTTGCTCCATTTCAGAATCTTTATTAATGGTGCACAGCCTTGAGGCTCTGATGACCTGACTTTTCATGATATTTTTAAAAATGTGGTTGGGATGCATGCTATTTCTGTGGAGGAATAATCTGTTAAGCTCCTTTATCTTTGTATTGGATTCACAAATAAAGTGTTTTATTTTTTGGTTTTACTTCCATGGTGGTTTGCTCTTGAATTTTCCTCTGACTACTTTTGTTTACCATAGAGCTACTTTTGGCATTTTTTTAGGGTATATGTATCTACATCAAAAGTCAAGATCCAGTTAGATGAGATGGTGCAGCAAGGTGTGATTGGTCCAGTCACAGAACCAACTGAGTGGGTGTCTTCCATGGTAGCTGCTCATAAGAAGAGCTCAGATGAAATCAGGATATACATTGACCCAAGAGAATTGAACAAAGCAATAAAGAGACCTCATCATCCTATGCATTTGCAAAAAAACACTTCAACTAAGCCAGATTCGTGAACTACCTTGGTCAACAGTTGCCACTGACATATTTGAGTGGAACAATCAGCATTACTCAGTGTTGGTAGACCTTATTCAAACTTGTTTCAGATTAATTTACTGCCTAACCTAATGTCCAGTGCTGTTATTACTAAGGTGAAACATCATTTCTCAGTGGTACCCAGTTTACCAGTCAGTTGTTTCAGAAATTTGCAAAAGAATGGCACTTTGTACATGCTACTAGTAGTCCTGAGTACCCACAGTCCAACGACCTGGCTGAACGTGCAGTACAGAGTGCAAAGCAATTACTGGAGAGGTCAAAGCGTGACAATACTGATATCTTCTTGAATTTACTTAATCTTAGAAATATACCCCATGACAACCTACTTGGCTCGCCTCCTGAGAGACTTCTATCCAAGCAAACCAGAACAACCTTGCCTATCAGTTCTAGTTTGTTGGTGCCTAATACTAAAAACACCAGAGCAATCAAAGCTCAACTTTTAAAGGAGCATTCCTTTCAGAAGTCCAGCTATGATAAAATTAGCAGATTTCATCATCCATTGGAAGGAGAGACAGTGAGAATGCAAACAACGAAAGGCTTTGGAATTGGTCAAGTGAGAGGTATATGTGCTGAGCCGAAATCCTACTTAGTGGAATCTGAGGGTACAGAATACAGGAGAAACCGCAGGCATCTTCTTCTGGTGTCTGAACTGATATTGCAGCATCATACCTGTGATACAGCCTCTAGATCTCAGAGCAACCCAGACGATGTTCCTGTTGAAGGACATGTCTCAGTACCTATTCCTGTTCCTGATGATGTCCCAGATGTCCCTAAAGTTGAACATTCCTTAAAGACAGCCCCTGTTGCTAGATCCAATTCTGATTTTTATGTTACATGATCAGGTCGTATTTCTAGACCTAGTGTAAAATACACAGCAAACTGGACATGCTGGTTTTATATGTGTTTAATTTTGTATGATTGTATGTCAAAGAATTAGTTCTGTATAATTGCATATCAGAGGATCATTTCTGTGTAATTGCATGTCATTGAATACTGTCATTTAGTGTATGATTTATTTCTCTGAGAGGGAGGATGTAGAGCAGAGCATGTGTTGCAACTTTAAGAAGCATTTCCAAGTGTAGGTACATGCATATAAATACTGAGCACGTGCATATAAATACTGAGCACGTGCATATAAATACTGAGCACGTGCAAGCAGCAGTGCCATGTTGAGAGAACAGCCAGAGTGTTAACATATATGAGTGTGATAGTCAGTCTGTTTATAAGTTTATTTAAGTTTAAGTTACTAAGCCTCGATTCTGATGTGTTTGTGTATAATAAAGCTGCTTGAACCGAACCCACAACTGTTCATCTGTTTTATCCTGACCAGACGAGCGACAATAGATGTGATAGTGTTCAATCTCGCCGTTTGTTCTTACACATGGGTTCGGAGCCGATCCTCGGCTCCGTGTCGGCCGGTTGCAAGCTCTGCATCGAGAAGAAGCTCGAGACAATCTAATACCCACAATCCCCCTCTGCCTTTACCTCAGATCTAGTTTGCCGCTGCTGCGTTCGCATCGCTGGGAGCTAGCTCGAGCATCTTGAGATAAGATATAGCTTAATTTGTTATATTTTATTGGAAAATTTGTTCTAATAGTAATTTTTGATATACTGACTGTATGTGTGTATGAGTAGGTTGATTTCTCGGTACCGTTAAGTTTATTAATTGGTTAGAGTTTTTCGGGGCCTACCAACCCTACTTAAATTGGACAACCGGACTTGACATTTAAATTGGATTTGACTTTTTTCACCGGATTTGACTTTTATACTGGACTTGACTCTTATCTTACTTGTAAAATGTCTGATAAAGTGAAATCATGTTTTAAGCGTTGTCAGTGTGGCCAAAAAATGTCAGTGACTGACAACCATAGTTCCTGTGTCTACTGCCTTGGCCCTCTCCACTTACAAGAGGACTGTTCAATCTGTCACTCTTTTAGTGGGAGGGTCATGACAGATAGGCGCAGGAAACTCATGGACAGAGGATTATTAAAACCTTCCTTTCAGGAGGCTCTGGATGCTTCTGACCAGGCATCGAAATCCTCGAAGGAATCGAAGACGTCGGAGCCCAAGTCATCGGCTCCGAGCTCTTGAGTAAAGTTAGATCACCGGTTCCACAGACTTCGGGGCCGAGTGTTCAACTGGTGTCGGTTCCTGAGCCTCGAGTCTTGGAACCGGTGATGGAGCTCCCTCCATCGACTTTATTGAGGTCGGCTCCGTCTTCGGTTCCTTCGACCCGTTCTTCGTCCAAACTCTCCGATGTCGATGTGGATCGTGTGGTGCAGAAGTTATTGGAGCATTCGGCCCTGTCCAAACCTATTTCAGTTTCCACCCAGTTGGTGTCGAAACTTGAAGGCCTCCCATTGTCTCCATCCATTCCTCCTCCGAGACCTGTCCAGTCTTTGGAGCCGGAAGAGGTTGATCTTCTGATTGTGGAGCCCTCGGGTCCAGAACCGTCCTTTTCTCGGTCTGTTCCTCTCACCTCGACTCCGTCGGACCCGGTACCGGAGTCTCGGAGCCGACGATCTGTCCTTGGTTCCGGGGTCAAGAGTCGAACCGACGTTTCGGTTCCGACTCTTCCCCTCGGGGCCTCGACACGGATCGATTCGGCTCCGTCCTCGGGGTCGATGCCTTCGGTACCTGTTTCGGGGATTCTTCCAATTTCTTCGGAACCGGGAGATTCTTCGATTCGGGACCCGGGGGCGTTCGACCTAATGAGGAAGGTGTTGTCTACCCAGACAACCACATCAGTGGAAGCAACCTCTCCTCCCCATAAAGGGCCGTTATCCTCCTCTGCACCCACGGCCACATCCAAGCGTCGAGCACCAGTGTCTCAGCCACCCCTGGAGGGTGCCCCCTCTTCCTCGGAGGCTTCTTCGGATGCTCCCCACGAAGAAGTCCCTAGGAAAAGATTGTGTAAGAGGAGACACTTGGATTCTCCACAAGAATCCTTGACATCCGATACTGACTTAGATGAGTCAGAAGGGTCCCCTAAGTCACCTTCAGAAGATGTCTCTTTTTCAGACATATTGGAGATCCTGAAACAGAGAGGTGACTGGCACTCCCTTCCCCCTTCTGAGGATGAGTCAGTTTTGCTGAAGACATTCGGTGCTCGCCCTTCTTCCTCCTGGGTCACTCCGCCCTTCGACAAATTAATGGAACTTATTGCTCAAAGGGCGTGGGAGGCTCCTGACACAGTGGAACCAGTCCCAAGGAAACCCAATAAGTATATAACAGCACCTCAGGACAAGACCTACTTAACAAAAGGAGTTCCAGTGGACGCTATGGTGGTGGCAGCGGCCACGAAAAAGGAGATGTCGGAATCTTCCTCATCTGTCCATCCCCCCTAATAAAGATTCTAGGACTATGGACAGGTACGGGAAGCGCATTTTTAGTTCAGCGGCTTTTTCCATGCGATCCCTGAACTATTTGACCCATTTTACATGACTACAGAGGGATCTAGTCAAAGAGTTGGGAGATACCCTCCAGGGTACTACAGATGCTGCTGTCTCAGAGAAAGTGACAGCGCAACTTAATACCCTTTCATCCATTGTGAACTCGTCCATGAGGCTGATTTCTTACGCAGCCGAAGGTTCGAGTAGGGCAGCAGCTTCAGCGATTGCTCTTCGCAGACAATCCTGGATGTGCTTATGTTCATTTGCGGAAGCCTTCAAGTCTTCCTTTACTAACGCCCCATTTGACGGTGCCACTCTCTTTGGCCCCAAAGTAAAGGAGACCCTTACCCGGTGTGAACAGGAGGGAAAGACTCTGTCTGCTGTCGGAGTCCGTTTTTCCACCCCAACCAGACCGTACCCCAAAGGGCAGCGTGGTGGAAAAATGTGGTTTCGAAAACCCCAAGGATCTTTCCCAGGCACACAGGTTGATGCCCTTCTAGAGGCAAAGGAGGGGCAGAGGTGGAAGACGCCGCCCTGGCGGCAGAGGGTCCGCAGCATCAAGGTGACAGGGATACACTCCCTGGTAAACCTTTCCAGCACTCCTGAGAGGAGGCCCGACTGTCCTGCTCTGGAGGCAGTCGGGGTCGCTAGCTTTATACCCTCAGGCCTGGCAAAACATAACTACAGACAAGTGGGTAAAAGCGTGGTTACCAGAGGTTACAACATACCCTTTCTATCCCATCCCATTCCAAAGAAAAGACTCCCAGATGTACCGCCCCATCTGCGAGAGCCAGCAGCTATAGAAATTTCAAAGCTGCTAGAAAAGAGTCATCCAACCAGTCCCAGCGGACCAGCAAGGATTCGGGACTTACTCAAGGTTCTTTTTAGTTCCAAAGAAAACAGGGGACTGGAGGCCCATTCTGGACCTAAGCGACCTCAACACCTTCGTCAAGAAAGAAAAGTTCCGAATGGTCATGCTTCAATCGATCCTTCCATTCTTACAGAAGGACGACTGGATGTGCTCAATAGATCTGAAGGATGCATACTACCACATCAAAATGGCCAGAGCATCCAGAGATCATTTGCGCTTCCGGCTGGGGGCCAGTCACTTTCAATTTCGAGCCCTGCCCTTTGGTCTGACCTCAGCCCCCAGGGTCTTCACCAAATGCATGGCAGTGGTAGCGTCTCACTTGAGACGCCAAGGATTCCAGGTGTTTCCGTATCTGGACGACTGGCTCCTTTCTGCCACCACCCAGCATCAACTAGTACAGGCCAGAGACTATACTCTTCAACTGTGTGTTCACCTAGGAATTTCCGTAAACTTCGGAAAATCCTTACTTCAGCCATCACAGAGTATCTCGTTCATAGGAGCGGAATTAAACACACATCAGTTAATTCTAAGACTCCCTCCAGAAAGGATACTTTCACTTCAGACTCACATACGTCTTCTTCTCTTGTCCAGGAAATCCCCAGCAAAACTGGTACTGAAGGTTTTGGGACTAATGTCAGCTTCTCTTATTGCAATACCCTTGGGAAGGCTGCACATGAGAGTCCTACAATGGCTACTGTTTGCACAATGGTCGTTCCAACAGCTACCTCTAACACACGAGATTCTTATAACGAACACATGCAAAACACATCTAAACTGGTGGCTTCAAACGTGCAACCTTTCCAAGGGGAGACCATTTGTGCTACCCACGCCTACAGTTACGGTGACCACGGACGCTTCCCTGATAGGGTGGGGGGGCATCTTTCAGGGACAGACAGTCCAAGGCGAATGGACCAATTTGGAGTACAATCTGCACATCAATGTTCTAGAGTTGAGGGCAGTGTTTCTAGCGTTGCAACACTTTGCTCCCCTTCTTCCTCTGGGAACTATTGCAGTTCAGACGGACAACATGTCGGTAGTCTGGTACATAAACAAGCAAGGGGGAACCAAGTCCTATCAGCTATGCAGAGAGGCCATGAGAATCTGGCAATGGGCGGAGTCCACGGTCGCTTTCTAATAGCAACGCACATCCCGGGTCATCCAGCGTCATAGCCGACAGGCTGAGCAGAGCAATTCTGTTACCGCGAGTGGTCCCTAAAACAGTCAGTGGCGAAAAGATTTTTGCCGCGTGGGGCCAGCCTTCCTGCGATCTGTTTGCGTCTCCAATGAACGCCAAATGCAGGAGCTACTTTGCCCTATTACCTCCTCCAGGGAAGTCCCCAGGGATGCACTGATTCACGATTGGCCCCGGGACTCCTGTACGCATTTCCTCCATTTCCCCTGATATCAAAGTTTCTCCAGAAAGCCAGAAACCTACACAGGACAATAATCCTCATTGCCCCATTCTGGCCTCGTCAAATTTGGTTTCCCTTCCTGAAGACACACTGCATTCGGGGACCCTGGATCCTGGACCCAGAGCCAGATCTATTGACTCACTCGTCAGGGGCTCCCCATCCCGCTCTTGTCCCTCCATCTAGCAGCTTGGCTGCTCCAATTCCCAACTTAGCCAGGTCTGATCTTCTTTCGCCGACAGTTCAGAATATATTGGTGGCTTCTCATAAAGCTTCCACTACTAAAACATATTCTAGTAAATGGAAGCGATTTGTATTCTGGGCGAATACACAGCAAGTGGATCCTTTTATAGCTCCTTTGAATAAGATATTAGAGTTTTTAATGGACTTGTTCCATCAGGGTGCTTCTCCTGCCACACTAAGAGTTCAATTGGCTGCCATCTCTAATTTCCATGTGGAAGAATGTGGGGCTCCTGTTATGGCCCACAGACTTTGTAAAGCCTTTTTAAAAGGAGTTTTTCATATTAGACCACCAATTAGATCTCCTACGTCACCTTGGAGTCTAAACTTGTTGTTATCTAAATTAATGTTGCCCCCCTTTGAACCAGCCTCCTCTTGCCCATTAAAATTTTTGTCTTGGAAGACTCTCTTTTTGGTAGCCATTACATCCGCTAGGCGAGTATCTGAACTTCAAGCTCTCTCCATCAAGCACCCTTATCTGATCTTCCACTCTGACAGAGTCTCTCTTCGAACTAATTCATCCTTCCTCCCTAAAGTTTGTTCTATTAACAATATTAATCAGTCCATTGAATTACCCACCTTCTTCAAGAATCACTCCAACAAAATGGAGTATATGTTGCACAAATTAGATGTTCACAGACAGCTAAGATTTTACTTGGATAGAACAAAAGATCACAGGAAAACTGATCAACTTTTTGTGGCCTTTGCTGATAACAGGAAAGGATTAGCGGTTACCAAAAGAACTCTTTCTAAGTGGTTAACGGATTGTATAATCTATGTCTATGATTCTTCAAATCAAACTCTTTTGCACAAACCCAAAGGACATTCCACAAGGTCAGTGTCTACATCCCTGGCTCATGCAGCCCGCCTACCACTAGATGCTATTTGTGCGGCTGCTACTTGGTCTAAGCCACATACATTCATTTCTCATTATAAGGTAGACAAGGTTTCTAGGGACAGGGCAACCTTTGGTTCCACTGTGCTCAAGAACGTCCTTCCATGAGTTCCTCAGGAACAAGGAGCTAGGGACGCTACCCATGTGTAAGAACAAACGGCGAGATTGAACACTATCACATATAGAAGTTATGTCCTTACCATAACGTTCCATGTGGAGTGTTCATCTCGCCTTTGTTCTTACATTCCCACCCTCCCGCCCTTAGGAAGAACGTTCAGTTTTGGTGCCTGGCCTGGGGCATTCTGCTTCTGCTTTGCAGTTGTTGTGTACATAGTTGGCATGTATATATATGTGTATGTGTCTATATATATATATATATAGACTCTTAGTTCTGTGCATATGTGATGTAAGCATGAGTGTGCTCTCTCTAGAGACTGGTTTGCTTGCAAACTAGATCTGAGGTAAAGGCAGAGGGGGGTTGTGGGTATTAGATTGTCTCGCGCTTCTTCTCGATGCAGAGCTTGCAACCGGCCGACACGGAGCCGAGGATCGGCTCCGAACCCATGTGTAAGAACAAAGGCGAGATGAACACTCCACATGGAACGTTATGGTAAGGACATAACTTCTATTTACCAGGGATGGATTACTTCCCAAAGGATACTGTTATGCATTTCTTGGCATTTCGTTTTAGTCCATGGTCCTGACACCAGCTGTTTGTCTGTGTCAGCCCCTGCTGGAGAACATTTGTGTTAGTGTGAGATTCACTGACAGCTCCTAATTTGCAACATCTGCAAATTTAGACAGCCAGAGACCAATGACATTGGCCTTAACTTCTGAGAAGTAAATGCCAAAAAGGAGTAGTCCAAGGACTCATCCCTGAGGGACTCCACTTGTGACTGGCCTCTTTGTAGAGATGGAGTCCCCAATTGTAACTTTCTGGGTCCTGTCTGTGTGCCAGTTGGCTATCTACCATGTGACATATAGGTTTGTACCTAACCTCCTGGCTTTGTCAACAATGCCCGAATGGGGTACTGTGTCAAATGCCTTGGTCAGGCAAGGCAGTGCGAACAATTTTGCCCTCATCCATTGCTTTGGTGACCTTCTCAAAAAAGTCCATCAGGATGAGTAGGCATGATCTGCCCTTGACGAAACCAAACTGAACTGAGTCCAGTGTCTGGAGGTTTACTATATTTCATTTGAGCATCTCCATGATAATTCTTTCCATAGTTTCTGGCCCAGAAAATGTAGTTATTGGCCGTTTGGGCAGTTTTGCAATCTCTATCAACTTCCTGATTTAAAAGCCTGCATTTGCACTTGTTCCCCCCCCCCCCCCTTCCTGTAACTAGTCTAGTCCAGATACAGATTTGCTATATGCAGGACTGTTTCTAAGCTCCCCCAAGCCTTTCTGTGTTGGAGGGAAGCCTTCTAGCTTATCAGTGGGAGGCTAAGCACTAGGTAACCTGTCTACCACATAAGGAGTGGCTTCTGTCCCAGAAATTGTAGTTACTGGCCATTTGGGCAATTTTTCCATCTCTTTCAACTTTCTGATTTAAAAGCCCGCATTTGCACTTGTTTCTTTCCTGTAACAAGTCTAGTTCAGATACAGATTCTTAGTTTTACCACTTGAATTTGCTTATTCTTGCTCAGCACTTGTTCAGAACTTGTAAGTACTAAATAAGCTACAAATTACTACAGCACTCAACCTTCCTCATTACCTAGAGGAAAACAGTTTTTGTACTTACTTTCCTCACTTGCTTAGAGAAAAACAGCTCTTGTACTCACTTTCTTCACTTGCCTAGAGGAAAATAGTTTTTTATTCAGGCATGTCCAAGGGTCAGCTCCCATTGTTCTCTCCTGTCTATCTGATGAATCTGGGCATCTTGGGGCAATGTAGAAATTGCCTCATGTACACAGACAACCCTCTCCTCCTACCACCCAACACTACAACCTGTGAGAGATGCACTTATCTAGCCAAACTGGAGGTAAAGCTCTCTCCAACCAAGACTGAACTTGACAGCCAAGAGGAGAAGGTAAACACTTGTACCACACCACACTCATCACATAGTCTCACTAAACCTACACCACCAAAATCCACACATAGAAACACAAAAACATTTGAGGTGGCTCTCAATAATACTCTGCACAAGCAACAGAGACCTCCAAAGCAGAAATGCAAGCAACCTTCACCCCCCCCCAACACAACCCAAATGACACATTGCCCACAGACTCAGTGTGCCACTCAACCACAGCCCATAAGGCAAAACAACATTGCCCACAGACTCAGTGTGCCACTCAACCACAGCCCAGAAGGCAAAACAATGTACCCAACACACTAGTCATAGGTGACTCTATAGTCAGGCACACTGATGTCCCACTCACCAGGCTAAACAAGGAGAAGGTTACTGTCAGCAGCCTGTCGGGTGCCAGGATCGACCACATAACCCACGCATGCAGTTCACTTTCACAACAAGTACAAATATGGCTCTCGCATTGTCCATGTTGGTGTGAATGACCTGAGATGTACCTCCCTGGACCACATGAAAAGAGACATGGAAGAGCTCTCCAATCTTGTAGCCCAGGCAGGTATGACCGTAGCCCTGAGTAGCATCCTGCCATCATCCAGAATGATACCGCAGTACAAGGACAAAATGATTGACTTCAACAATTGGCTAAGCTTCTGGTGTCATTCTAAGGGGATCCAGTATCTGTATACCTAAGATGACATGGTTGACAGACCACGATGCTTTGCCATAGATGGCCTGCACCTGTCACCCCTGGGATTCTGGATACTGGCTAAGGCTCTTGCCACCCCTATAGTGCCTTTTTTAGACAAGGTTCAAATGACAAATTCACCACAGTAACAGGAACAGGCAAGCAAAAACTGAGGGTAATGCTACTCAATGCTAGAAGTCTAAATCTTAAAATGAAATCCCTCAAGGCACTCCTTAAAATGGAGAACATGGATATCTGTGCAGTGACTGTGACCGGGTTCAAGGCTCCAGAGAGCACCCCTGCATTACCAGGCTATAACTTATACCACACATTTCAGCCACCTAACCTGGACCGGAACACCAAAGGCGGAGGTGTGTCCATATTCATTAAGGATATCCACACCTCCAGGCTAGTTGCTCAGCATAATGCATCCAGGGTTATCCAAGTGCAACAAACTCTGGGCAAAACTGCAATCCAAACTGTAGCTTGCTACAGATCCCCCACCATACCCCAGGATTCCAACTCCTCTTGCCTTGATATACTGGAAAATATTAGGGTTCAACCAAACACCCTAATAATGGGCAATTTCAACTACCCCACCATTAACTGGGAAAACTACTCATGTAACAATTCCTTCACTCAATGCTTTCTGAAATGTATAAATTCCAATGCCCTGGATCAACTTATCCACATGCCCACCAGGGGACACAATATCCTAGAACTAGTCATTACCAACATAAGTGACCGGTGTTCCACACCTGAAGTCAACTCCTCGTTGGTCAGATCCGACCATAAGCTAATCACCCTAGATATCCAAATCCCGCCCCCACCCCCATTAAGGAAACCATGGTAAAAAGTTTCTCCAAAGCCAACCTCATGCTTCTTAAGACAGAAGTGGCGAACTTCATGACACCCATGCAGATGGACAATACAGTTACAACTGCTGAATCCTACACAAATGCACTTCATAAGCACTTACATGAGTGCATGGATCGTGCTATCCCAAGCAGAACCAGGACACTAACCTCCAAAAAAAAGAAACCAATCTGGTGGTCTCCTGCCATAAACAAACTCTACAACAGAAGGAAGAAACTGTTGCAAAAGAGAGTAAAATCCGATGAGTGGAGGAGCTCGCTGGTCAGCCTCAATAAGAAGCTGAGATCACATATAAGATCCTCCAAAGCTAGCTATGAAAACAAAATTGCCACTGATTCTAGGGACAACAACAAAGCATTCTATAGCTATGTCAAGAATCTCAATGGCAACACCCAGATCTGCTCTGAGTTACAGCACAATGGCACAAAAATTACAGAGCCAACTGATATTGCCAACATCCTGGCAGATAGGTTCAGTGTTAACTTTACCCCCCCCCCTCTCAACCCCTAAAAGGCCCATATCTATACAGGATGAATGCAGAGTCCCTGTAATCACAACTACGCAAGTAAAAGCTGCACTCTCTAAAGCCAAAAACACAGCATCCATGGAACCAGACAACATCCCAGGCAGCGTTTTACACGAATTTCAGAATGAAGTGGCTCCCCACCTAAGCACCATGTTCAATCATAGCCTCACGTCAGGCTTTGTGCCGAATGAATGGTGCACAGCAACAGTTATCCCACTCCACAAAGGGGAAGCCACCACTGATCCCGGGAACTATCGCCCTATTAGCCTGACAAGCCTGGTCTGTGAAGCCATGGAATGTATCATCATGGAACTCATAAACAAAGACATTGGTAACCTCCAAACTCTGGACTACACCCAGTTTGGGTTTGTGAAAGGCAGATCATGCCTCCTGAACCTGATCGACTTCTTTGAGATAGTCACCAAAGCCATAGACGAGGGTAAGGTGGTTCACACAACCTATCTTGACCTCTCCAAGGCTTTTGACACCATCCCCCATTCTGGAATTATAGCTAAATTCACTAAACTAGGTGTAAATTCCTACATCACAAGATGGGTTGCCAGCTGGCTCACTGACAGAACCCACACTGTAAAAGTTGCAGACTCCAAATATGACTTCAAACCAGTGTCAAGTGGAGTACCACAGGGTTCAATCCTGGGACCTCTCCTGTTTGGTATCTACTTCTCTGAAGTATGGGCTAACACAGAAGGCCTTTGGCTAATGAAGTTCGCAGATGACTGCAAACTAGGAGCCATAGTCGAGTCCCCAAATGATGTGGACATCCTACAGAGGGGCCTCATTGAGACAGATGCCTGGTGTCAGAACCATGGCCTCAAGCTCAATGCCAAAAAGTGCATTGTCATCCCCTTTGGTAAAAACTCTGTACCCATGAACTACCACATAGGCAGCAGTCTACTTAATGCCAAATGTGTGATAAGAGACCTTGGGACCCAGGTGGACAGTAGTCTCTCCTTTGATAATCACATTGCTACAGTAGTCAGGAAATCCTTCTACATGGCACACCTCATCACAAAAGGGTTCTCATCCAGGAAAAAAGAGGTCATTGTTCCCCTCTACTCAACACTCATTAGACCCATTATAGAGTACAACGCTCCTTTTGGAATGTACCTCACAAGACATCTGCAGCAGCTGGAAAGGCCACAGAAGTACCTCACAAAGAGGATTACTGGCCTCAAACAGATGCCCTACACTGACTGTCTCAAAAAACTCCAGTTTTACTCCATAGCATATCACCTACTCTGAGGTGATCTCTGCCTAACATATAAAGCTATGTCAAACCCAGAGCTGTTTTACATGCTACACCTAAAGAAATCCCAATCCCTCCGAGCTACATGCTCTAGGGACCTAAACCTTGTCACTACAATAAACAGGACATGGTGGAGGGATAGATTCCTGTCCCAGAGACTTCCCATACTCTGGAACAAGCTACCCATCTATGTCAAGCAAAGTTCCCCATTAGCACTCTTCAAGAAAAATCTTGATGAGTGGATGGGAAATAGGAAATATACCCCAAGGATCACTTCTGTGGCTCTGCTCGACAGGGGACAGGAAAATAACTTTCTTGGGTGGCGTAGGCCAGGGAACTTGGTTGGCTAGGCTTACTTAGGCCCTTGGGGCCAATAGCCTAGTACCTATCTATGAACATATAAGACTAAGTGAGACTTATGGGTTTGCAGTTTCCAGAGTCTGTAGACGGCCCACCTTTGTGCAGAGGGATGATTGTTGCCTTTCTCCATTCATGAAGCACAAAACCTGTTTGGAGGCTACAGTTAAATAGTAATGCCAGAGGCCTGTTAGGTCATGTTTCATGCTATTTAGAAGGCATCCTGGGATATTGTCTGGGACCATTGATGCAGTGTTCTTGGTCTTAGAGAGAACACTAAGGACCTGTTTCCTAGTGATAGTAGGGGGAGTTAATTTGATGATATTTCCTGAGAGAAGGTTGAGGGGGAGAGTGGGGTAAAGCTGGAGCTGACTTTATCAACCAGGAGTTTTGCTATGTCTTCTGGCTCAGTATAGGTGGGTCCATTTATGATGAGCACACAACTGTATATTGCCTTTGAGATTGCGGACATAGCTAAGGAATGCTTTGTGGTTATCCTTGGCCTGGGAGGCCAAACATACCTCAAATTTGGCTTTGGTAGACTTTATTTGTCCTCTGAGATTGTTTAGTTTGATGAGAGTGCTTTTATCCTGCTGGGTGCTGCATCTCCTAATTTTTGCCATGATTTTCTTCCTTTTATTATACAGCCTATTGATTATGTGATTCTTCCAGGGAGGTTTGTTTTTGAGTTAGTTCTCTGCTTCTTCCTGGTGGGTACAGCTGCCTCTAGGCAGCTATTAACATGCTTTTACTGGGTTTCTGTGAACAGTTCTGCATAGGCAGAAGTGTTCTCAGGGTTTTCTGGGGCTTGAAATTTTGCCAGGTTCTCACTTGATGGCAGGAGGTTAGCCTTAGAATAGTTCCTGAATATTCCAGGTTTAGCTGGGGGTCCATGTTTTATTTTTACTTCAAAGGAGACCATTTTGTGGTATGACCTTACTGGGGAAGGCATTACAGTAGGGGGTGTGCAACAGTCTTCCATATTAGTGAGGACCAGATCCGTATGGTTCCACCCCTGGTTGGTGTATTGAGTATCTGGTCCAGGGAGTTTGTGTTTACAAAATCTAGGAATCTCTGTGAATGCACGTTTGGTGTCATACAAGAGTCACAGTTAATAGTGGGGTAATTAAAGTCACCCATGAATAAGGTATTGGGTTGGATGGTTAGTGTTTCTAATAAGTTTAAATACATGGTATGGGCTTCCTGGGTCATAGAGGGGGACATATAGCTTTCAAGGAAGTGGTATTTGATTTTGCCTAAGGTGATTTGAACATGGAGCAGGTCAAGTGCTTGCTAGTACTTTTATTTATCCTGTATAAAATCTTTCTTAAACTTACTTTTCTGCATTCATCCCCCATTTGAACGCCCTCTATTTGTAATTAATTGCTTATTGTTGTTACTGTAAAAATATGATCATGCTATTATTATTTTTCTCTGATCTAAATCTGTATGTCTGTTTTTTAATGTTTTTTAATGTGTATTAATGTTTTGACTTGGAGCTTTTCTCCCCGGGCCTCTGCTAAAAATGGACATATATCCAGTTGGACCAGCCCGGTCAACAAATGTAAAATAAATAAAGTGCATTGTCCTGTTCGACCAGCCTTGAAGTATATTTATTCCCTGCCTGTGAAGTAGCTGGCCTAAATGTGTAGCAGGCATTATAACCTAGCACTATTGGTGTGCTCTCCGTGGCTTTAAACCACGTCCCAGTGACTGCACAGACGTCAGCATTCTCTAGGGTGAAGAGAGGTTCTAGGGAGTGGAGTTTTTGTTTAGACTCTTAGCAGTGAGCAGTAATACCTTTAGCTTTTCTTGGTTTTGATTTGCTATGTCAGAACTACTTTCAGTATGACATTGCCTGAAAAAGACACTTTGGGGGAAGACAATGTATTAGCTAATATTCGAAAGCCTAGAGGGGAGAGGTGCAGATCATCTCTGAAAAAGCAGCATGGTCTGTTGACCACCTCCTTCCATGCTGACAAATATTGCACCCCTTTAGAATGACACCAGAAACTGAACCAATTATTAAAGTCAATCATCTTTTGTTCATATTGTGAGTAATTTATGGCACTCCAGCCGCATACAAACAGATGCTGCTTCTGCATCCTGCCTGGCAACTCTACCAGATAATTAACATTACTTACCTTGCAGACAGCAGTAAAAGAAGCTTACTGTGTTGTGTACAGCTTACCCTTTCAAACAGAATAAGTAATTGGAGAAAAGACACACAATCACAGGAAGAAAACAGAGACTGCGCACAGAAGGCACCCCCAGGTAAGATCTTCTGCCACTGTTGTACTTGTGCTAGGTGCTTATGCATCATTCCTGCCAGATTCCTGAAACTGGTCTTGAAGTTTAGGACATATTCCACACAGAAACCTTCTGGGAATGACTGGCAACCTCCCACTCATGACAAATTAAATCCAGGGTCTCCCTCACCCACTGACCACAAAGTAGCTCAATCAGCAAAAAGCCTGTTGATTGTTGAAACACCTCATCATATGCAGAGGCAATGGGCCAGATATCTGTCCCACTCCTGCTTAAGCTGGTTTGCAAATACTGTCCATATGTTCTTAAGAGTATTTAATTATCTCTACCAAACCATATCTGAGGACAGTAAGAATGCTCTTTAACTGCTTTATCCAACAACATTTCCAAAACCAAGACAGCAAATCTGACATAATGTCCACTGTCTATCACTATTTCCTAAGCAAAACTTACCCTGTTGAAAATTTCTAACTGAGCACTTGTTCTGCCTCAGCAGGGAACAGAGCCACCTCTTCAGGGTACCTAGTAGCACAACCTACCACCACTGAGATATACCTCTCACTCTTCAGGGTACCTAGTAACACAACCTACCACCACCACAATATACTTTTCACGTGTAGTGTTTTGGGTAGTAAAATTCTCCATAAGTGGGTTGGCATATTGGTTAAGGTCCTTACCTCTAAGACACAAGGTACAGGGTTTTATTCTGACCATGGGTTATTGGCTAGGCTTAAAATTGCCCTTCAGGGCAGTTAGCCTAGTATTCACCTATGAACCTATAACAACCACAGCTACCCTCTAAAACAGTTTTTTAGTAACAGGGAGTGACACCAAAGCAGCCTTACCTATGTCCTCTGCCTTGCAGATGCCCTCTTTCACGATTTCATTCTCTGTGCAGTAACTCCTTGCCCTGGTATACAGGATCTGTCTGCCCTTAAGAGTCTGAAGCCTCTTTGACTACTTTCCTCAGTTCCTGGAATTGAAGTGATCCAAGGAATCTATGGTGTTAAGTCAGAACCATAAAGGTTTGAAACCCAAAACATCAAACCTCAAAACAGTGACTCCCCCATAAAAACACTTGTTATGCAAAGTGGGCAAGTATTCTGCACCCCCACAGCCCCTACAACTTATATACTAGCTCTGAGATTACATTACATTGGTGAATGAGCAAACTCCCAGTCCCCAAAAATACTGACAACTGACATAAAAGCCAGTTTGATATTCCAAATGTTCAGATAAACATCGTTCAATATTCTGACCTAACAAATGGCTCCAGATCCAACATATATGCCTACCTCAGCTCTGTCTTTGTGATCCTTCACAGTTTCCTTTCTAGACAAGTCTACAATTTTTTGACAACTGTATCAGATTTAGTCTTAGTTCTACTAGCCAGCCCTTTCACTGAAGTTGTCCCCTCAAGAGCATGTCTGACACCGTCTGACAACAGTGGCTCAGATTTAGGCTTTCTGCTACTGTATAGCTCTTTCCCTATGATAACCACATTACTAGCCTCTGTTGGAGGTGTGGGCAGCAGGCAGGGAGTCCCACCTGCTACCACCCCCATGCGATTATCTCCATGCCTTGCTACATATAACTACATGCACATAAGGTGTTGTCATCAAAGTCATTAGCTACTGGAACACCTGCTGGGTATCAGGAAGCACGGACACCAGCTTACTCACCTCCTTGCCCTCCCCACATCCCAATCTAAATGCGCCCTGGTCATCGCTACCTGAAAACGTTGACTGCCTGGTTAAGTAACAGTCCTTTCTTAAAACTTTGCATCAGTTTCTTTACCCTTGTCAAGGACAGGATACACTCTATTGTGATAATCTGTGGCAGCTGCAGTTTCAAGCTAAAGCACCACTACTGTGGTTCTCATGGTGTCACCAACCTGTCACTATGGACATTTGAGCCATACATGTCCCAGTAAAAACATTTCACCCCAAGACCTTGTAATGTACTCAAGCCAATATTGTCCTCCATTGTCTGTGGAACCTGCTCGAAAGGTTTAAACTGACACACATGCATTGCTTTATATGCTGGTGTAGAATTGAACAGATATCTCTTGTGCAATTATGCCCTATTAGGCAAATAGAGGACCCCTTTTTGCCCATTTCCTTGGATTTTCATGTCCTCAGGAAAAGTACTAAGTGCATTCTCTGTGATTGGAAAGTCTCCCAGAATTTCAAAAGTAGTATTTGGATATCTTATCACACAGTTATCAAAATAAGTGCTCATTTTTACTATTAAATTGCTAACACTGTCATCTGCATTTCACATATGTTCTCTACAGATTGTCCTGTAAATGTCAGGAGTAAGATTAAAACTTTCATGTAATCAATCTTCAATGTTCCAATAATCCATAAAATCAGAGACAGACATTTTTGATAAAGGACACCTTGCCTAACTCATGAGCAGATGAGTTAAAAATCTTACAATTACAAATATTGAAACGGAGCTCTAAAAGTCATCACAAATGATCTCACCCCAAGGATTCTCTGACCCTTAGAAAGGAACTTACAGCCCTTTTAGATAGCATAGCTTGTACTGGTTATTTTTCACAAATCACATCTACAAAGGTATAGTCAAGTCACCATGAATTAAAATATTTTTTGGATAAATACGTACATGAAAAATGTCCTGAAGCCACGGTGGTGGAGCAGTAGCATTGTTGCCTCACAACAAGAGGTTCTCCCGTTCGATTCTCGGCTGGAGCGCCTTCTGAGTGCAGTCTGCATGTCCTCTCCGCGGTCGAGTGGCGTTCGAAAGACATGCATAGAATGGGCGTGCCTTTGTTGAAGGTTGGGCATTGAGCTGGCACCTTGGCACCTGTAAAAAATCTACTGCCAATCATTAGCGGACCGGACTTCCGCTGTGGCAGCCCCTAACCGAGAAAAGCCAAAAGAAGACGAAAAACAACAACTTACATGAAAAATGTCCTGTTTTAAAAAAATGGAATGTGTAGAGCATTCAAGCTGAATTTTGGGCACGTGTGTTCAGATATGATGGTGTGGATTTGTCAAGCTCGGGGAAAATATTTTTGCAGTAGATTTTTTCAATATTTGACAAACACAAGGCAGGATTTTTGCCAGGTTGAAAATTTAATAGTTTACAGATAGCAACATTTGATGTATCTCTGATGGTTGTTAATGCTAGGAGCATTAATAATAAAGTTTTATTATTGGCACATTTGCTACACTCCCACAAGACTGAAGTTATTATTGTTTGTGAAACATGGTTAAAGAACAGCAACTGGAAGCCGGTTCTGTCAGGGTATAAATGTTTTTACTGTAACAGACATTCTAACAAAAAATCAGGTGGAGGTGTTATGATAGGGATTAAAGATAGTTATGAGTGATTATTAGTTGTTCAATGATAACACAAATACTACAGATTCTGTAACTATGACAATAAAGACAACCTTGGAACATATAACAATTGTTGGAGTGTATAGACCACCAAAGTCAAGTGCTGATGACCGAGAGGAATTTATACATTTATTGCATGAAACACAGGAAGGAAGACTAATAGTGGCTGGGGACTTGAAACAGACTAGAATAATATTGATTCAACAATATTAGCAAGGAAGTTATTCACAATTAATGTTCATGAACAATTGCTTCAGATTGTAAAAAAAACCCTGCGAGGCAATGGAACATAGTAGACACTGTGTTCTTAAGTAAATTACTGTTACTTTATGTCAAGTTTTCCCCACTGTTGATGTGCAGTGATCATGGGGTTATAAAGGTTAATTTGTTGCTAGATAATTCTGTCAGACTGAAATCAAACCAATTGCACAGAAAGTTAATTACAGATTATATTGGAGCAAAACAGTCACTATGTAAAATTAATTGGAATGATACATTCAGTCCAAAAACTGTAGAAGGATATGTGGAAAGTTTTGAAAGAGAAATTGAGAGCAAAAAAAATGCTTAACTTCAGGATTTAGGTATACAACCTCAGTGGGATATATTTCCATAATAACAAAATACCTGATTAAGGAGGGAGACAAAAAAATATAAGGAACGGAAAAGAGGTCGAACTGCAACTTTGAAATAAACAAGTTGGACAAACAAATTAAGCATAGTGTGAGACAAGATCAAAATAATTTGAAGAAAATGTATATAAAGACATTGAGAATAATAGCAAACCATTTTATAGATACCTAAGATGTGGAAGGAATAAAGACAAACAGATTGATAAATTGTACATAGATTCTAAGATTTATTCTCAGACACAGCAGGTTATAGATGTATTTACAAAAATTTTATGCAAAACAGACTAAATACTTAAAATATAGCATTTAAAAACTTCTAAACTTGTTATTTCTAAATATAATCAGGAATATGTAAATCACATTAATAAATATATATAAAACATTCACTCATAAATAACATATTGGCACGTGCATATATAAATATCTTACTAAAATTAATATATTATACCAACTATACTTAAATTTTCTCTCTTTGCCTTTTCATCAATCCAGGTTTTAAGCTAACAGCATTATTAAGGCCAGGCTTCACATCAGCTTGAAGCATAACAATCCACTCATATTCTTTTAGCTCTAATGTATTATTCATATCACCCTTTCTTACTCCTATCTCAACTGTACACATAACCCTAAACTTAAATTTATGTCTCTCACCCTCATCCATAATATGCTTACTCAAAGCATTTGTTAATATTTTCCTCCTTATATCCGATTTATGTCTATAATCCTCTCCTATCGGATATAAGGAGGAAAATATATTTTTTTAATTGATGGATAGGTTTGGTAGGCTGGCTGCAACATGTGATTAATTAAGTCTCCTATTTAAAGTTTGAAAAGGATGTTTTTATTATGTACTAATGAAGGGTGTGGACCCGAAAGCTTTACAATAAACTGTTTGGTGTGCTAAGTGTTTGTTTGCTTTATAGTTTTGAATTTAGATACAGTATCACCAGTGTTGTGATATACTACCCTCAAGCCATAGTGGGGCCAAGGTTGGCCACAATAGTAGGGATTCCGAAGATCCACAAAAATATTTTGGACCCACCATTCAGGCCTATCATATCTGGGAGTGATTTCAAAACCTTCCCTATGGGTAGATATATTGATACTAGGTTGAAGCATATATATAATAACATAACACATTTAGTTAAAGATTCATGGGAATTTCTGAAGAATTATCTCATAAACGTATGGAACGAAGGTTTTTTGTTTGTTACAATCAATGTAATTGATGTTTTTTCTAGCATCCTTAAAAAGGAGGGCCTTGAGGCTTTTTGTAACAGCACAATCAAATATGCGGACATAGAATGGAATGAAGTAAGTTTAATAATGGAGATGATGGAAATAGTGTTAGACAATAACTTCATTTTCCATGAAGGAGAATATTTTAGGCAGACCAGGGGAGTGGCAATGGGAACAGCGTGTGCTCCCATTTTTGCGAACCTGGTCATCCTGGATTGGGAAGAACAAGTACTCTTTTCTAGTAGGTATTACCCTTATATTGTCCATTATCTCAGATTTTTGGATGATTTATATATATTATGGAATTCTGATGAGATCAGACTATTACGATTTATCCAACATCTGAATATGAGTAGTAACTATTTAAAATTTACATATACTTATAATAAGGAAGGTGTGGCATACTTGGACACCATGGTATACAAACATGAGGATACTTTACATTCTAGAATTTTTAGAAAAGAAACTTTTTCTAACAATTATTTGTCATATGATAGTTACCATCCTAAGAAGTTAAAGCAAAACATTTATAAGGGCCAGTGTATTAGGGCCCTTAGGATGACATCAAAGTACAAAACATTTATTGAAGAGATAGGTAAAATACACACTATGTTTTTAGAAAGAGGTTACCGCAGTAATATGTTGGATAATGTGGACAAATATGTTATTGGATTATGGGGGACAATGTATAAATCCCTGTTAGGTTTGGGCAGTGAAACGAATTTAGTTCCACAAACAAAAAAGAAAGTTAATACACAACATCAAAGATCGTATATATTGTTATATAGTCCATTGTCAGAGAGGGTGGTTAACATCCTAAAAAAATATTGTTTTTTAATTAAAAGTGAAGGTGACAATAGGGACTTATTTGATGTTACACCTGGAATAGTTTATAAAATGGGGCTTAATATTAAAAAACATCTTCAAATAGGATATAAGAATGTTAATAGGATGGATAATTTTAAACATACCACTAGATGTGGGTCATGCAAACAATGTAGTTATATATTGGACAAATATGCTATAGTGTTAGATAATATTATTAGATCTAGACTTAGGCTAGTGAAGGGGAATTGTAATTCTAGTATGGTTGTATACATTGCTGTATGTCAGGGATGTCCAAGTTATTATGTGGGGAAAACAGAGAGAAGTTTTAAAAAACAGATTTACGAACATAATTATAATATTAAGAAAAGGGATCAGAGAAGTGCATTATATAGACATATTGAGCAATGTGGTCAAGGACATGATTTTAAATTTGCCCTGTTGGAAACTGTCACAAATGATCCTAGGGGAATGAATTACAAAAAAGTACTGAATTACAGAGAAGTGTGGTGGCAGTTATACACAGATGCAACAACATATCCAGGTCTCAATGACAGTATATCAGTGAAAGCCATTCTTGATATATAGTTATGATGTTGTACAAATAAGGGTGGCATTATATGCATTATACAAACAATATAATCCTGAACATCCTTAATTACCATGCCCCCATAAGATTTTCCAGAACCAAAGCACAACCCTCCCCACGGGTACAGAAAACCACTAAGTCAGAAATGAAAAACAGGGATAAAGCCTGGGAGCACTGGCGCAAAACCAAAACCCCTGCAGCTAGACAGAAATTCCTAGAACTACGCAATAGAGTCAAAAAGCTAATAAAATGGGACAAATTCCAATACTACCAGTCTGTCCTAGACTCCTCACAACACAGTCCCAAACAATTCTGGTCCTCCATAAACTCCATCCTCCACCCAGGTAAAGTCAGGACCCCTCCTCCTAACATCCCTCACTCCTCAGAAAATATTGCTACCTCATTCAACACACACTTCACCCAAACCATACTATCACTAGCTAAACAACACAACCCCCCTCCCCTCCAACCCACACCTTCAACTAGTAATCTCCCCACTGCCTTCTCTTTTTCTCCTGTACCTACCTCCAACATAAAAAAACTCTTAACTAAACTTAAACCCACCAAATTAGCAGCAGACAACCTCCCAAGTGAATACCTACAAATCGCAGCTGATGCTCTGGCCTACCCAGTATCCATCTTGATTAACCGATCTCTGTCAGAAAGTTACGTTCCCACATTGTGGAAAGTCTCACATATAATTCCCCTCCACAAAGGCGGACCCTCTGCAGAACTAACCAAATACCGCCCCATAGCTATTCTCTCTCCACTCTCCAAAATACTAGAGAGATGCATACACTCTCAGGTCTCACACTACCTCCTTACTAATAACCTCCTTTCCAGTGCTCAGCATGGTTTCCGACCAAACCATAGCACCACCACTGCCTTACTCTCCTTTACAAACACTATCCTTCAGCATAAAAACAATGGCTATCTCTCCTCTGCTACTTTCCTAGACCTATCTAAAGCATTTGACATGGTCCCACACAAACAACTTATCTCTGTCCTCAATAACCTATCCTTCTCACAATCAGTCACCAACTGGTTTCAGAGTTACCTGTCTGACCGCCAACAATCTGTTGTATGGCAGAATGACATATCTCCCCAACTACCTGTCTCCATAGGGGTTCCCCAAGGATCCATCCTTGGACCCCTACTTTTCTCTGTTTACACCAATAATCTAGCCTCTGCCACCAAACATGGCACACTCATCCAATACGCAGATGACTCTACCATCATCTGCTCAGCCCAGTTCCTACCCAAACTGCAAAAAGTCACACAGGAAGCGTTTTCCTCTGTTGAAACATGGTTATCCAATGGCCAATTAATACTCAACCCAAACGAAACTAAACTACTCATCTTCCAACCCACCAAACATACTCAAAACAACTCTCACTTTAACATCACACAGCAAAAGACAACACCACTATATACCCAACTGAACACACCAAATTGCTAGGAGTGGAAATAGACAATAAACTAAAATTTGACATTCACATATCCATGACCATAAAAAAAGTCCACAAAAAACTAGGAGCATTATACAGAAATAAACAATTTCTCACCAAAGCAGCAAAGATTTCAATAGCAAATTCCCACCTTATCTCCACCCTACTTTATGCCTCTCCAGTATATACCAACCTAAGGCAATGTGATCTAAACAAGCTAGAGACCTGCTACAACAAAATCGCAAATTCGCCACAGGGGCATCCTACCGTAGTCACCACTGTCTCTCACTTGCTGAACTGGGCTGGCTTGAACTCCCTCACCTCCTTCAGTGGTATCAACTCTCACTCACCCACAAACTAGTAAACCATCCACTAAATGTCCCATCCCTCCAGAATCTACTCCAACCCTATCGCACCACCAGACCACTAAGATCCGGCAACAAAAATCACTTGCAGATCACTAAAGCCAATAACTCTGCTGGTGAAGCACTATTCTCTTGCGCCATAGCCAAATTATGGAACTCACTCCCACCCACAATTACCTCCGTACCATCACGCACCAACTTCAAAACTTTATTAAAAGTGCACCTAAAACATGCTGGCTATGCCCTTGCAACTCCCACTCTAATATCATCCACCCCATCCAACTACTACCTTTCTTTCACCTCCACTAACTACCTTGATGATAGCAAGCTCAGATGCTCATAAGCCTAGTACTTATTATACAGCAGGAACTTCTCATTGTTACATTTGTTAATGCCTGTTATGTACTTCACAGATAAAGATTCTAGTTGTCTACTGATGTACTATGTTCTTCATCTGTAAATATGTTGTAAGTAATTTCTGTGTTAAATTGTTAATCACTATGTAATCCAATGTAACTACTGTCTGTTTATTTTACTGTGGAGCTTTTCTCCCCGGGCCTCCGCTGAAAATGGACCCACTCCCGGTCAACAAATTTAAATAAATAAATAAATAAATAATATTCAGTATATTGTAAGTTTTATGTTATAAGAGATTCATACATTATTAATTAATTCATCATTCATTGCATTTTGCATACGATTCATATTTAGATAGTATATATTAATATATTTTATTTTTATATATTCTATGGTTGCAAAGGCAAGCTATTTTAGTGAAAGGTATGTGTAATTAGTGATGTATGTTAAGCATATAATGTTATACACCTATTTTTCAGTATACGTTTTTTTAGTATACTTTTTTTAGTATACATTGTTATCGTATATATCTTTTAGCATAGGTTTTTATTTATGATGTGTTGAACAAATGTTATGTGTAGCTGTAAGGAATATATAATTTTTTTCAAAAATGACAGTGTTAGTTTTAAATAACGGAAGTTCTATGGTATGAGTTATTAGGACATGTTACTTTAAGTAGCGGTTTGTCTGCTACTATTGTTTTTTAAAAAATTGGCGCCACTGAAGTTATTTAAGCGGAAGTGACAAAGTGAACAGTGTTCTGATGAAGCCTGTTGAATACGGGTGAAAGCGCTTAACCATTAATACACTAAATGACCGCTTTTTATTCCTTCTTAGTAATTTGTGTGTCATTTGATTTTTCATGTACGTTGCACGTTGAAGTGTGTTTTGCTATGAGTAGTGCTTTATGCAATAAACAACGAGTTTTATATTTTCACTGTTTGCGGATTTATTCGAGCATCTCTGGAAGTATTTACCATTGTTCGCTATTGACAAAATATGGATTGTATGTGGTCCTGAGCATAAGAGGTGTGAGTGCACTTATTGGTTCTCCTTGGGTATATTTCATCAAGTTGCAGGTTTAGGTAAATGTTTGACTTTTTTTCTTGAAGTTTCTGGCTCTTTTCCCGTTTTATCTTTCTTACTACACTTCGTGTATTTGTCCGAGTATCATCGATGATATTTTTCACCTTTACACTTTGGTGGATTTTCTGCTATTATTGCTGATAGTCCTCCCTTCTCTCTGTCATAGTCTTTTTCTTGTCCCAGTACACACTTGTGTATTTCTATGACTATCATCATCGATAGTCTCCTTTTCCCTTTTTCCTTCCATATAAGTAAAAATATAAGTAAAAAAAAATAATAATATCTCTTCTGCTTTCACTTTCCCTTTCTTTGTAGAGTGATATTTCTTTAGCAAATTTCCTTTTCTAGCTGTTTTTCCTCCTTGACATGGTTGAGAAGGGTAAAGGCCCCTCTGGTTTAAATAAAAAGTCAGAAATGTGGCCATAAAATTCCCTCATCAGATTTCATTTGTTATGTGTGGTCTTAGCCCTCACCACTTACAGGAAGATTGCAGCATATGTCATGCTTTTAGCCAATGGGCTCTACTGGAAAGGTGTAATAAGCTTATTTTAAAAGGACTTCTTCCTTCAGCTTTTGGTGAAGCTGGAGATAATGCTAAGACAAATATTTCATCTCCTTCTTCCTCATCCTCTATAGGAAAATCTAAGAAAAGAAGTCTATTGTTTCTGACCACCCTTTCAGTTTTGAAAGTCAAGAAATTGAAGACCTCTGTTCTGAAAGTTCCCATGGAACTAAAGGCCTCTGCTGTTGACACTCCAGTGCCAACATGCATTCTGGCACCAATTGCAATTTCGAGCCCTTTGATGTTGAAGACCATGATACAAGAATTGTTTACTGCTTCACTTCCTAAGACCACTTTGCCCAGAACTACCTACTCTCTGTCAATTGATCCCTTTGCTGAGGAGTTTCCAGAAGTATTCTTGCAGATGCCTAAGTGCCCTTCAGTGTTGTCCATTTGTTCCACCAAAAGTCTTTCATAACTCAATATAGAGAGGCTAGTGAATAAAATGTTATGGTCTAGAGGGCTTTCAGGACCCTCTTCGGTACTGAACCCTTTGGGTATTGGTACTGAAACTTCCTTTATGCCATTAACTATTCCTCCTCTAACCTCCTCAGAGGTATTAAAGTCTTGTGTTTTGGACCTCCTGGTGCTGACTGTACCAGCTCCAGAGTTGCTTTCTTCTTTGTAGTTACCATGAGCCCTTTTGTTGTTTCTGAACCGGAGCCCTCCCAGAGCCATGGCTACCCTGCCGTTTCTGGAAGACGGGTCTCAACTTCAGGTATTTCAGAGCCATCCCTGCTTCTTGGAGCTTTGGCTCAAGTTAGTTCAGCTATTGCTTCAGTCTCGAGGGTCAGTTTTTTGGAGCGGGGAGTGACCCTGATTCTGTGGCAGTCGTTCTTGGTTTCAGGCTCCCTTCCCTCTTCAGGAGGCTGGCCTTCAAGGTTATGCAGAGGGCCCTTTCTCTTGTAGAGACTCAGTCGGCTTGCCTCTCGGAACAGGTACCTACCTCTAGTTCAGTTATTCCTCCTGCCTCTCCACTGGGACAGTGGGTGCTTAAGCCTCCGGTATCACAGGCACAGGTACTGTAATCTTCTGATACCTCCCCAAATTATCCTCCTGAGGAGATCCCTGAGAAAAAGAGGTGGAAGAGGAAGCACTTGGATTCCCCCCAGGAATCAGTCACAGAAGACACAAATTTTGATGAGGGGGGAAAAGGTCTCCACGGTCACCCCCTGAAGATGTGTCTTGGAAATTTTAAAACACAGGGGTGGCTGGAATTCCCAAAACCATTCCTCTGAGGAATCTGTTTACCTGCAGTCTTTCAGCACAAGCCCGTCTATCTCTTGGGTAACTCTGCCCACTGATGAACTTATTCAGTTGATTTCTTAGTGGGCGTTGAAGGCTCCAGACACCAACGAGCCCATCCCCAAAAGACCGGATAAGATACTTTCCGCTCCCAAACATAAACAGTTTTAGGCTTAGAGGTTGACTGTAGATGCTGTGATCATCGCTGCAACCACTAAAAAGGAACATTCTGAGGAGAGTTCCTCTGTCCATCTGCCCAATAGGGAGTCTCAGGCCATGGACAGATTTGGGAAGGGGGTCTATTCTTCATTGACTTTTGCCATAATGTCCTTGAATTTTTTAGCACATTTCACCAGACTCCAGTGGGATCTGATTAAGGAGTTGTCTGTCAGACACCCTGGCAGGAGCTGTAGCTGAGGAAGTCCAAGAGAAAGTGGCTTCCCAGTTAGCCAGCCTGGAGTCTGTGTCCAATTTGTCCATGAAGCTGATTGCTCATACAACCAAAAAGATGTCTAGAGCAGTAAGTACAGGCATATCCATAAGGAGAGACACCTTGATGCACCCATTTGACTTTGCAGAACCATTCAAGTTTTCTTTTGTCAGTACTCTTTTTGACAGAACATCCTTGTTTGGCCTTAAAGTAAAAGAGACTTTACCCAGGTGTGAGAAGGATGTTAAGACCCTTTCTACTGTGGACAACATTTCTCCACTCCCAAAGGTCCTTCTCTAGGAACCAGAGGAGGAGTGGAAAAATGTGGTTCAAGAAATCCCAAGGGCCTTTCCAAGACACACATAGAGGGAGTTCGTCCAGGGGCAGAGGGGGGAACCAAAATGAAAAATGGCCCCCTCATGGCAGAGGTGGTCTGCAAAACCAGGGCTTCATGGATTCTTTGCCAGGAATGCCCTTTCAACAAAGCCAAATTGTCTTCCTCTGGAGGCAGTTGGGGGATGCTTATCCTTGCACCTTAATGCCTGGCTAAACTTGACAAAAGATTCTTGGGTGCAAAGGATCATATCCAGAGGTCATACCATTCCCTTTTCTCAACCTCCCCCTCTTCACAAGAAAAGCCCTGATGTCCCACCCAATCAGAGGGATTCAGTGCTCCAAGAAATCCAGAAACTGCTGGACAGTTGAGTCATCCAACAAGTCCCATCAGACCAAAAAGGATCTGGAACCTACTCAAGATTCCTTTTAGTGCCACAAAAGACAGGGGAGTGGAGACCAATTTTGGATCTCAGTGTACTGAACAAGTCTGTTCAACAAACAATGTTCTGGATGGTTGTGGTACAGTCTCTTCTCCCTTTCTGAAGAAAGATGACTGGATGTGCTCAATAGACCTTCAGGATGCATATTACTATATAAAAATGGATACATGCTCCAGAAGGTTTCTCTGCTTCTGGCTGAGAGGCAGTCATTATCAATTCAGAGTACTGCCCTTTGGACTCACCACAGCCCCCAGGGTGTTCACCAAATGCATGGCAGTAGTAGCAGCTCACTTGAGACTCCAAGGATTCCGAGTGTTTCCATACTTGGACGACTGGCTCATAACCACTTTGACCAAGCACCAATTAATAGTAGCCAGAGACTACACTCTCAATACCTGTGCCCATCTGGGGATTATCATCATTCTAGAAAAGTCACATTTAACACCAACACAAAATTTAGAATTAATAGGGGCAGTACTGAATACTCAAACAGCAATAGCATCTCTTCCTCCAGAACAATATCAGAGAATTGTGATTCAGGTTCAAAAGTCAATTTACAGAAAGAAGGTTCCAGCACAATTAGTCTTGCAAGTCCTAGAATTCATGGAAGCTTCCATAACTCTGGTGCCATTAGCCAGGTTACATATGAGAATTCTGCAATGGCTACTAGCTTCCCAATGGTCTATCCTTCACCACCCACTGTTAGACCAAATCTTGATCACCAACCATTGCAAAATAGATCTTCTTTCATAGATTCATTCTGAGCAAATTCTTCACGGTTGTCCCTTTTTTTCTCCAAAGCCCATAGTCATAGTAACAATGGACGCCTCCCAGATGGGGTGGGGAGTATTATCTGGGCAAGATAGTCCAAGACACTTGGTCCCACTTGAGGCCAACTTGCACATCTATGTCTTGGAGATAAAAGCGATGCTTCATGCATTGCAGGCCTTTCAGATAGCTCTTCCTCGGGGGGGCTATTACAATTCAAATGGACAATATGTTTATGGTTTGGTACAAGCAGGGAGGAACAAAGTCTTACCCCCTTTGTCAAGAACCCTCAGAGTGTAGCAGTGGGTGACCTCATCCAATCGCTTTCTAATAGCAAAGCACATTCTGAGGAGTTCCAATGTAATTGCAGACAAGCTGAGCAAATGCACCCTTTAGCCTCAGGAGTGGTCTCTCAATCTAGAAGTGGAGAAAATGATATTCCGTCATTGGGATCAGCCTTGCTGCAACCTGTTTGCCTCCCCTAAACAACAAGTGCAGCAATTACTTCACCCTCATTCCCCCTCTGCAAAAGTCAGCTAGAGATGCTCTCCTCCACAATTGTCCCCCCCCCCCAGTCTATTGTACGCCTTTCCCCCGGAATCTCTAATTCCCAAATTTTTACAGAAAGCACTCAGATTTTGTTCCCCTTTCTTTAGTCTTACTTGATTCAGCAACCTTGGATTCTGGACCCAGTGCCATATCTTCTGTCCCATCCATACTGTGTTGTTCACCCAAACATTTTGAACCTCAAGCTGACTGCATGGTTCCTCAAGTTCCATTAATTGCCAGACGTCCTAATATGTCCTCTCCAGTACGTCACATCCTTTTGTTGGCTCATAAACCTTCTACTAGAAAACTATATTTGAGTAAGTGGTAGAGATTTACAATTTGGGCCCATGAAAAGCAAATTGATCCTTTTCCTGCAATTTCCTATATTCAGAAGTTTAGAAGAACATTCTTTAGCCTCTCACAGTTTTTGTAAATTGTTCTTAAGAGGTACCCAAGAAAATACCAAACGCTCAAAAAAACCAAAAAATGTTGAAACAAGCAAAGTAAATGGAAAGGAAGCTCCAAAATAGTTTCCACAATCAATTTATTCCACAATCACGTAAACAGACTCCACATAAACGCTTTTAAAATACGCTGCGTTTTCATCCACCCTATCTGTTGGACTTCATCAGATAAATTACATAAATTAATTAATTAAGGTGTTTAAATACATTTTTAAATATAAGTTCACCTATTGTTTTAAAGTGCATCTTGCAGCATCAAATCAAGTTAGGCTCATCTCATTAATATTTAATTGCTTAATAGATGTTCTTATAATACAAAAAATGCAGTTCACAAGAATTAAATAATTAAAATTCCACTTGTTATAAAATATATAAAAAAATGTCTTGTGTAGTCACTTAAATTACCCTAATATATTAATTTAATAAATATATAAATGCTTAAAAATATTAGAATAAAAACATTTTTAATAAAAAACTTTCTTAAACAATCACTTATGTTAAATGGAGAGTTGACGCCCTCTAGTGTTCAACTAATTATATTACACTTTCCCAGCTTTTAATTTTAATACTGGGGTTAGTGAGATATGTTCATTCAAACCAGGGCTCTTTGTGGCTTCCAATTTAATTTGCCACCACAATTCCCTATACTCAAGCCATTCTTCCCATAAACCTCCTCTTATTTCTTTTTTTACTTGTTCTATTATAAAAAAATGAAAATTTTGAACCAACACATTCTCTTGTATGCTTATATAAAGCATTTGTTTCTTTTTGTTTTGATATTTCATATGTATGTTCGTATAGTCTTCTCCTCAGGACTCTTTCTGTCTTCCCTATGTAGAAAGAACTACATTTTCCACATAGGGCTATATATACCAAACCATGAGTACCACAATTATAATATCCATTATTTGTAATAGTTATTCCTCTGCTGCTCAAATACACTTCACTATTATCCACTATGTATTCACATTGTTTGCAATGGCCACATCTATAAGTTCCTTTTCTCCTCAACTCCCCTATTGTGCCATAACCACTGAATTTATTCCTAACTTTATTAGACTCTAATATTTGTTTCATATTCAATGAATTCCTATATACCACTTTTGGAACTATATTTTTCATATTATTAATATCTGTATATAATGAGAAATTGTTCCATTCCTTAATAAAAATTTCTCTTATTTTAGAATTCGAAGTATTGTATTCTAGAATCATAGCCTGTTCAAAAATATTGTCTGTTTCTCTATTATTTACAATAGTATTTGTTTCCAGTCCTATTTCACCACTACCTTTAATAGGTTTAAATTTTGTTGCTCTCCCTATCTCCACCTCCTTTCTAATGTTCTCCACAAAATCTATAGGATATCCTCTTTCTTGGAACATTTTTTCCAAGATGTTACATTCAATAATAAAATCCTCATTTAGACTAGTCATGCGACATCCCCTCACAAATTGTCCTTTTACTATGTTCTTTTTACAATGTGAGGGGTGTGCACTGCTATAATGTAAGAAAGAGTTACAAAAGGTTTTTTTCCTGTAAATTTTTGATTCAAAGGCATTATTATGTTTGTAAATCTCAACATCCAAATATTTTAATGAATCAAAGGAGGTGGTATAAGTAAATTTCAGGAAGTTGGTAGTAGTATTAATATAGTCAAAAAATTTTTGAATTTATCTATACCTCCAGTCCAAAAAATGACTATATCATCTAGGAAACGGCTGTATAATGTCCAATATTTGCTAAATTCAGAATACAATACATACTTTTCTTCCCATTTTGCCAATACAAGGTTTGCAAATATGGGTGCACACACTGCACTCATAGCTACCCCTTGTATTTGTTGGTAATATTCTTCATTGAATATCAAAAAATTATTTTTTAACACCATATCAACTAAATTCATTACAGTTAATTTGTCCACTTGGGTCAGGTTCTGATCTTCATAGATTACTTCCTCAAACATATTTATACCCTCTTCATAGGGTATACATGAGAAAAGGTCTATAATATCAATGGTTACGAACATTAATTCCTCCTTGTATAATTCAGGGGTAATATTTCTTAAAAGATCCCAAGAATCTTTTAATATATATTTGTTATTTACACATATATGTTTTACTTTAAAATCAACATATTTAGACAGGGGGAGTGTTTTTGAACCTTCTGAGGAAACAATTGGCCTAAATGGGGGATCCTCTATACTTTTATGAACCTTGGGTATTCCAAAGATAATTGGTATCCTTGGTTTCCCCACATATAGATATTCATATTCATATATTTTTTTACTAATAGTACCTTCTAATAACATATCCTTCAAATTTAGGTCTATTTTGTGGTACGCCACATTAACCTCATTTATAGAAACACAAGCATATTTTGTCTCATCTCTCAAGATGCAGTTCATTTTGCCCTCATAGATAATATTGTCCATTATAACTATACCCCCTCCCTTATCCGGTTTCATAATTCTAATATCAGAGTCATTTCTTAGCAAATTCAAAATCTGATATTCTTTAGAAAGATTAGTTTTGTGAAAACTTTGATTGTACACTCTTCTAATTTCTTTCTCAAGAACCATCTCAGGTTCTTGATTTGCGGATGTAGGGGGGGGGTTGAAAATAGAATGACGGACCAGACCTGAGTCCTGAGGAGTAGAATAACCATTCATTATAGTTTTTAAATGTAATTTTCTCATACATATTTTCATATCAATAATAGTTTTGACTATATCCCCTTTGTTATAGGGGATAAACTTTAGTCCCTTACTTAATAGGTCAAAATGTTCATTTGTAATGGAAATACCACTGTAATTATATATAGAAAAATCATTATAAATAGAATTTAAAAAAATACTGGGAATTTCACTATTGTCAAAAATGGGGGGTGGGTGTGACTTGTCTAAAACCTCCCTCTCCCCCTTCTCCCCCTTCCCCCCCCCTTCTCTGAAAATCCTGATTTTGATGACCTATACTCCTTTCCCCTCTATCCAAAGGTGGAAATTCAGTATTATAATCCAGACCATTCCATTCTCTTCCCACTTCCTCATTATTCCTAGTAGTGTTGTATTGGTATTTATTATTCCTTATGAATTTGTCACCCTGGTGGTCCCATTTGTTATAAGGGGGTTTGGGATAACTGTGGTCATTATTATAGTCTTCTATATCCCTTTTTAATTTATTCATCTTTCTTTGTACCAATTCCTTACATTTGAAATCTATATCATCTCTAACTTTGTAATATCTATCACACTCATCCTTAATACCATGCATTAAATCATTTTTTATAATGGTATCTAACACATCAATCTCCCCTTTTAATGTCTCTTGCACCCTCATATTTTCTTTAATAACCAACTTTAAAATTTCTAAACCACAATCATTAAAAACATCTAGTAATTCCTTATGAAAATCTGAGCCTAGCTGCACATTATTCGGGTATTTCCATACCCTTAGTCCCTTAGGGACTATTTTCCTTTTTATGCACTCATACAAATAATCATTTTCAATATTTAAAGTTTTAAACTTTAACATTAATTTTTGAAGTTTGTCCATCTTGACAGAATAGGACTCGCCATCAGGCAAAATGGCATCACGCTTATATTCAAAATTGAATGGATGGGGTTTGTGTAACCATTCATTAATATTTTTTCTCACAGTCATATTTGTAACAGTACCTTCAGATGCCTTCCCCACGGAAGGCTGGACAGAATTGCAGATGTTGTCAGCTCCCAGCGAACTTCCTCTACTGTTATGTCACGTTGTAATCCCAAAAATGAGTGACGTTGCTGCAGAGTTAAAGCTGCTACCATTCGGTTCACAATTTTCTGTATTTAAAGCCATTTGCTCTCCACTAATCCTTTTCCTTTTTGTTTTGGTATACCCAGACCCTTTGGTCCATTCTGATTCAGCACACGCGTTGGAATTACGTTTCACTAACAGCAACTGACACAACGGAGTTAGCAAGTCAATTAACTCGGTAATCTGACCAATCAGCTTCCGCGATTGTCCCATCTCTTCTTTGCTGCTTGCAGGCGAGCCCCCTTCCATCTACCCGGTGAAGGAACAGTAACCAAGAAAATACCAAACGCTCAAAAAAAACAAAAAATGTTGAAACAAGCAAAGTAGATGGAAAGGAAGCTCCAAAATAGTTTCCACAATCAATTTATTCCACAATCACGTAAACAGACTCCACATAAACGCTTTTAAAATACGCTGTGTTTTTGTCCACCCTATCTGTTGGACTTCATCAGATAAATTACATAAATTAATTAATTAAGGTGTTTAAATACATTTTTAAATATAAGTTCACCTATTGTTTTAAAGTGCATCTTGCAGCATCAAATCAAGTTAGGCTCATCTCATTAATATTTAATTGCTTAATAGATGTTCTTATAATACAAAAAATGCAGTTCACAATAATTAAATAATTAAAATTCCACTTGTTATAAAATATATAAAAAAATGTCTTGTGTTGTCACTTAAATTACCATAATATATTAATTTAATATATTAATTTTTGTTCTTAAGAGGTACACTTTTGTTAAAACTCCTGTTCAAAGATCCAACTCCTCCTTGGGACCTGAACTTAATGCTACAGACAGTAGGTAATACATTCCCCCTCTAAACACTGCAGAATGCAATCTGATGTTTTTATCTTGGAAGATATTCTTTTTGGTAGCCATTACTTCAGCCAGAAGAATTTCAGAAATTCAGGCTTTATCATCTGAACCTCCTTACCTAGTTTTCCCTAAGGATAGGGTATGTTTACGAACTAATCCCTCCTTCCTGCCCAAGGTAGTATCTGAAACTGACATTAACCAGACTATTAATTTACCAGTCTTCTTCCATAATTTTAACAAATGGGAATATGGTGTACATTTACTATGTATTTTCCCATCCATGTAAAGCAGAGTTCCTCCCTAATCCAGTTCAAGTGCAACTTGGATAATTGGCACCTGTGTCTCTGATGCAAACAGGTAACTTGTAAATGGTTCATCTCCCAGTCCCATGCTTACACTTATCAAGGGTATCAGAACTTGTCAGAGATTTGGGATGCATGACTAGGCTTAAAAAGGCCCTTGTGGTTGTTAGCCTAGTAAATACCTATGAACCTATGAATCTATCTTCATGGAAGAAAAAATATAAGGCAGTCAAGTCAACTGTTTGTTTCTTTTTCCAGTGCAAAGTTGAACAAGGCAGTCAGCAAGATTACCCTCTCTAAGTGGCCAAAAGACTGCATTTCATTCATTTATGATAAAAATAAATTAACCTTGCTCAAACCTGTCAAGGCACATTCTACAAGGTCTGTAGCTACTTCAGCAGTCTTCCAGTCTAGAGCTTCAATGGATGACATATGTCCAGCAGCTACTTGGGCTTCTCTCCATACCTTTATTACTCATTACAAACTGGACTTGGTTTCCAGAGGAAGATCATCCTTTGGCTCAATGGTGCTCAGGAATATCCTTCAGTGAGTCCCCCCAAGTTTTTGTGTAGCTCTGTCTCTGTCCCATCTGTCAAGGATAAAATGAAGATTGACAACATCAGATAAAAAAGTCATGTACTCACCATAATGTTCCATCTGTGTTGTCTATCTTCATTTATCCTTGACTCCCCCCATCCCCTGACCTCAAAGATTTTTTGATGGAGCGGATCACATGCGCTTGAACTGTTATGTTATTCAAACACAGTGGATAAGGCTTCCATCTGGCTTACTTCGTGTGTATGTGTGTGCGTGTGTGTGTGTGTGTGTGTGTGTGTGTGTGTGTGTGTGTGTGTGTGTGTGTGTGTGTGTGTATATATATATATATATATATATATATATATATATATATATATATATATATATATATAGAGCGTTGTCACCTCACAGTAAGACGCTGACTGGTTCAATTCGCAGCTAGAGCGTCTTCTGCGTGGAGACATGCGTGAATGGACGTACCTTCATTGAAGGTTGTGCATTAGGGCTGGCAACTCAGCATGTAAAAATTAACTGCCAATCATTAGTGGACCGGAGTTCCGCTGTGGTGACCTCTAACCATGAAAAGCCGAATATATATATATATATATATATATATATATATATATATATATATAAATGTATATATGTTTCATATGTTTACATACTTTCTGCAAACTCCTTCTGAGTTAATTGAGAGAGAGAGATTCTGGGTAGAAGTGAAGCTTAAGAGTTTTTGGCTGGTGTGAGCTGTAGTACTGGCTGAGTCAGTTCTGATGTCAGAACCGTACCCATTTGTCAAGGATAAATGAAGATAGACAACAGAGATAGAATGTTATGGAGAATACATTACTTCTTTTTTACCTGTAAAGTCCGACTGGGACAGAGTCCATTTTCAGCGGAGGCCTGGGGAGAAAGGCTGCAGATGCATGTCTTTGGAATGTGGGAAGAAACTGGAGCACCCAGGGGAAACCCACACAAACACAGGGAAGACATACAGACTCTGCACAGAAGGCACTCTGGCCAAGATCTTATTCGGGTTTATAGGGCATTTAGAAACAACTGTCTCTGGGAATGCTTAATGTTATTAAAATGTAGTACAGCTTCATCAGGCAACCTGTGTAGAAGATTCCATAGGAATGAGAAGTGTGCTAACTGGTTCTCTGAAAGAGCAGCTGATACATGGAACAGACTACTACACTACATTAAAGCAAGTACTAGTTTAGACATTTTAAGAACAACCTTGACACTTATTATGGTATATTGACAGGCTAGAAGGGCATTAATGCCTGTGCTTGAAATATTTGTATGTATCTATGTACATATCACCCTCTTTATACTAAGGAAATAGCACAGACCTTGGCATCCAAAGCTCTTTTTCACTCTCTCAGTTATTCACATGCCTTTGGTATATTGCCAGTAGCTCTTTATTGCATCGGTACTGCTTTTTTCTGTACTCTCACACCATTCCTTCTCTGCAGCTTCATCTCCCTATTTTCACTTGAAACAGTTTCATTCTCTTTGCTGTAAGGCATTTTGTTTCCAGCTTCCAGCTCTATTTTTACATTTTTGCTTTCTGAATGAATTTGGAAATGGACTAATTTGCTTTGCTACCTGCTCTGCACTTACAACCACCACCAGGCTTTCTCCTGTTCAGAGGACTGAATCATAGCCACATAGAAGGTGGATATTGTCTCATCCTTGGTCAAACTGGCAGTATAGATTTATTTCAGCTTGCATTCTTTAGGCAGCTGTGACATGGTTTTTCATACACTTCAGTAATCATTGCCTGTTTCATACTATTCTGACTAAAAATAAAATGACTGTCCCATAAGGCATACTATTGTAATTTATCTTGTAACTGTAATAGTACACAGATTTTTGGGTGACAAAAATATTTTCTGGAGCATCTCTCCCTGGGCCTTCGTTGAAAATTGGCTTTGTTCCAAGTCGTACTTTCCCAGTTAACAAATGTTAAATAAATAAAAACAAATAAATAAATAAATTTTGCAGGCAATACAAGTTAAGTTCACAAAATAATCATACCACTGAAAATTTTATGGGTTAACAGTTTTTCTGCCTTGTTAAAACAGTCTCATACAGAATTTCCTCTTTGTTTTCAATCTGAATTGTGTTTTTCCTATTTTCACACTATTCTAACTTTTGGGAGGAGGGAGTCCAAATAAGGTAATGCATTTATTTGAGCTCTTAAGCACTGTAAATGTGTGCAGACATGCAAGGCAGATTTAGTTTTAGTTCCTAACAGTTCTACTGCAATTCCACTGATAGCAGGCACACACTCAGTACAATGTATTTGCATTCTGTGCATGTTATACATTTTATGTGCTGCAATATTTACATCAATACAGTGTTTTTGAAACATACATTCGGCTTTAACACGGTATAATTTCTCTGTGTAGTCTATATGCTCATTTGAGATTTTCAAAGTGAGAGAGAGAGACTAGGCTGTTGCAATATTGATGTGAAATGAAAGAAATGGATCAAGAAAAATTCAAAGGTATTTATAAGAACCTGTAGGATAAATAGATCTGCTATAAGATCATAAAGCATACGGAAAAGGTTTTGTGATAGCTGATGATAAATGCTGAACAGCAGCAATTTTGTTTTATAACGGTTTGTAGTTTGCTATCTGTGAGCTGTTAAAATACGTTGTTAAAATTGACTTGAAAGAGAGTTTGCACATTACAATCTGTTACAGAAACGTCTGAGGGACTAAAGACTAGCAGTATATAATCATTTTTATCTATTCTTTTATTCCCCAATCCTCTCAGTCAACCCATTTGTCCACTTGAGGGGTGACAGTTGATTGCAGAAGGCTGTTATGAAGACAACCCTTTTCGTGGTGCCTGATGTGCACTTACAAATGTAATGGTTTACAATGCCTTCCTGTGTGGATGTGCACAATTCTACATAAACCACATTACCCTTACCATATGAACATGGTTTGGAAGAGCCAATTGTATGTTCCAACTCTTCTGTTGCATACCATGCACACCTGCCACCAGCAAATGTTAGTAATGCAGTGAGCCAGACCACCTCACCCTTCAGGAATGACGTTATTTTTTTAAATGTATTTATTCTTTGTTAAAACCCAGAGCTGTTGGATATACTCCACTTAAAGAAATCCCAATCCGTCCAAACTACATGCTCTAGGGACCTAAACTTTGTCACCACAATAAACAGAACATGCTGGAGGGATAGATTACTGTCCCAGAGACTTCCCATACTCTGGAACAAACTACCTATCTCTATCAAACAAAGCTCCTCATTAGCACTCATCAAGAAAAATCTTGATGATTGGATGGGAAATAGGAAATTCACCCCAGGGATCACTTCTGTGGCTCTGCTCGACAGGGGCACAGGAAAATAATTTTCTTGGGTGACGAAAGCCAGGGTACCTTTGTGGCTAGGCTTATATAGGCCCTAGGGCCAATAGCCTAGTACCTAACTATGAACCTATGAACCTATGAATGGGTTAGTCCCACTAGGCTAGTGAGTTCTTATCAGAGGAGATTCAAAGTTACCATCAATGACTTATGTCTATCTTTCTCCACCAGGCTCCCCCAACATTTAAGCCACTAATCAATCATGGGTTATCAAGGGTAAACCCAGGGTATCATCCCTGTCCACCATGGAGGTAGACACCCATAGAGTTATTCTGAGTTAGGAAAAGTTGAAGATGATTACTAATAAAAGCTGAGCACAGAACTAGACTTGTGATGAATGCTTCACTACTAAATCTAATGCATAAGCCACTTTATTTCTATGCTAAATGCACCAGCAGGGTTTACTTGCTTACTACAAAGACAAGTTATCGACTAGATCTTGCAGATGGAACACCTTGTGCTGAAAACTAGCACTTGATAATGTTATTGTGAAACCACAATTTAAATTAGAATCTGTTCTTCTAAAGGAGCAAGTTGCCTTTGGTTTACCTGTAATGCTTTGTGGCTGTATGAAAATCACCATGTTACCTATCATGATATTATTTGTGGATATGGTTAAAGAGAAAACCTGAGTTACCTGTGAGGATAAAAAAATCAATCAAAACAATATTACGTTCATTTTTTTTTTTTTTTTTGCAAAATCAATTGTAGCTAAAATGCGAGGAGTTTTTCTAGGAATAAAGATAAAACACAGAGATGGTTCAGAACATGATCAATACACTTTAAGGGCTCAATAAGAAATGAAGGCACATGATCAGATAGTAATTTTAGAACAATTTCAGTACAGTGTCATTCACATTGGTCAAAATGATATCCAGATTGGAGTCAATGTAGGAATTGGGATGCTGTAGCTGGGATCCTGAATAAACCATGTTACATTAAGGAGGGATAAAATTTGTTTTAATTTGAATAAGTGTTGACGGAGAGAAATTATGCTTGGGTCATAGAGCTAGCTGAATTTGTTTTTAGTTATTCAGTTAGAAATGGATTCAAGTAGGAGGCTCTGACATAGTGATGAGAAGGGAGGTAATAGGTATGCTAAAACTGTGCAAAGCTTTTTTTTTCTCCACATGGCTAGACCACTGACTTTTCTACCTCTTCCCAATTGGCCCATTTGTTCCATGGGGTGAGACCCAGCAATCCATGGGCCAGATAAGAGATCCACAGCCCATTAGACTCAGTATATAACATGGAACTGAATGAGGCAAAAGTGGCAGCATTTACATCTTTTTTTTTATTAACAGCATGGTTTCTTCACCTGCTTCATAGCCTGGTCAGTCATTCCTTTGGCAGATATTGAGTACAGTGGTTTAATATGTCTCCAAATTGGGGCAGGTTTCTAATATAGCTAATATGTTTGTATTGAGCTGTAGTAGCTAGACCGCAATACATTTTAATTTATTCTTACTACACTTAAGATATTTAGAGGCAGTGGAATGAATGAAGTATATAGAAACATTTGTAGAACACGTGGGTTTTGTATTATTTTCACTGTTAAATGAATTACAAGCAAGTAGACAGAGATATTAAATTTTAGTCAATATATGAGATATTCATGTTTGGTGATATTTTTTATTTGCTACCTTTACTGCTAAAACTACACTTAAGGCATTTCAAATTCTGCATTCTTCATGATTTATTCCTCTTACAATCCTGTCTCGTAACATCCACTGCCACTTCTTTTCTTAATTTCAGTAATGGGCTAATCTTGTTCATTTAATTGCATACTCAGTCTCTGATACACTAAGCTTTCTGACACAAGATTCAAATTTGTATTTCTGAACTATTTTATTAGGCTTTGATTAAACTGAATTTGTGATAAGCTTACCGGCTGTACATAAGATTTTACTAAGCTTTTAGGAGTCAGGAATCTTTTAATTAAAATTTTGCTCTCAGATTACCCCACCCTTAAAATAATGTCAGTGATTCTGTCTTCATTATTAATTTCAATTGCAACATGAAATATGTTGCAGTATTTCACAGTATTCAACTCATAATTCTATTCTCAGATCAAATGGAGTCAAAGTAGGTACATTTTCTCTTTTTCTTTTACTTCGTTTTCCATAGGTTGATGCAAGAACTAAAATGATTTTCTTTCCTAATCTTCACTATCAAAATAAAGGCAGTATAAAGTGATAACTGGAAACACATGTTTTTGGGGTGTAATGAGTTGTCAGACATTAAAATTCCCTGCAGACTACTCTGTCAGAAATATTGGTGAGCAAATGGGTGTAACTAAAGAAATTATTTTTTGAGTAGGAGTATAGGATCTGAATTGCCTAGGCATAGTAACTCCTTGTTAAATTTAATTCTGGTTGACTGCCAAAAAAGCAATTACTAGCAAATGGAAATCAAAGTCTAAGCCAACTGTACTTGAAGTAGTGAATATAGTAAGAGAAATAAAATGACTGGAAGTGAGATCTTCAGAAAAGAGTAGGAGAAACTGCATATAAAAGATGGAAATTGTGGGAAGATCGCGTGCTGAATAATGCTACGGAGAAAGCAGGAATTGAGCAATTTATGCAATGTTGGACTGATGATAGGTTTAAAAATGAACATATGTGATATATAATGTATGTAACTGGGGAACATGCTAATATGTTTTATTTTCTTTTATATAAATGTATGTTAACCTTTGTCTTAATTTATAATTCATTGAAGGTGTTTAAAAAATGAAAATTAGTTGCAAGCAAAATAAAGGCAGTATAGCTTGGAATAAAAGTCCAATACCTTAAATGATTTGAAAGCTTTGATAAGTATCCAAATCCAACTGAGGTTTTGCTCTGATGAATATATAATAGCTGCATCTACTCATTGAATGCACAATGTACTGCACTTGGGGAAACATAAGAGGAAGAATACAAATTTGGAAAAGAATTGTTAGGGTTAACAACATGGAAATAGGCCTGTAGCTAGTTATATACAGTGATTTAAGGTGAAAAAATCATCCTCATCATCAACCTCCTTCCCAGGTTTACACGGGGTTAGAGTGTCTCCGGCTACTGCTGTTCCTCTCAGTTCAGGGTCACTCTTAACAGTCACGCCTGACTGCCAACGATCTTCTTTTACATAATTCATTGTCAGCATGATGTCCTTATTTGTTTATTTGTTTATTTATTTTATATTTGTTGCCTGGGCTAGTCCAGCTGGGTCAGAGCCCTTTTCAGTGGAGACCCGGGGAGAAAAGCTCCACAAAAAACAATCGACACTTGATTATCTAACTAAAGTAGCATAGTACATAGTTCTGTAAACAATAGTTTCCCAACAGAAAAAAATTAAGCTTAGTTTAACATGAGTGACATTAGATTTACATATTAGCATAGTACCCCTAGAGCCACAGTGGTGCAGCGGTTAGCGTTGTCACCTCACAGCAAGAGGTTCTCCCGTTCGATTCTTGGCTGGGGTGCCTTCTGTGTGGAGTCTGCATGTCCTCCCCGCGGTCAAGTCATGTTAAAGACATGCAGGTAGGTGCGAGCGTGAATGGGCGTGCCTTCGTTGAAGGTTGGGCATCGGGCTGGCAACTCAGCACCATAAAAATACAGTGCCAGTCATGAGCAGACTGGAGTTCCGCTGTGGCGACCCCTAACCGGGAAAAGCCAAAAATCATTAGCATAGTACCTCTAGTACAGTCACAGGGTACAAAGGATGCAATTTGAATATTTACATTCATCACTTTGTGTTTTGCAGAGACATAGAAAAGGCACAAGGATTATTATCTGAGTATGTAGTAAAATAAGCAGGTGCATGTTGGAGAGGCTATATGAAGGAGGAGTGTTGTACAGAAATGTAGTTGTAGTGAAAGGAAGTTAGATGACACAGGAGTGCGGGGGGGGGACAAGTTGGGAGGGAGGAGCCAGGTCAATCAGGGGGATAGTTACACTAACATAGTCTTGTATTGCTTAGGTGTTTTTTTACTGCATTTTTGAACTGGTGTTTAGGCTTAGTGTTTCGAATGTGTAATGGAAGTTTATTCCGGCTGTCAGCTTGGGAATAGCTGTAGAGGTTCTTGCCAATGTTAATCTTTGGCTTGTATATAGAATGGAGATGTTGTTTGAGCTCAGAAGAGTTCTAGGTGGGGAGTAGCTGGAGATGATAGAGTTAATGCTGGGACAGAAAGAGGGCTGGTGTAGAATAGAGTAAATTATCTGAAGCTGAGAGAGGAGAAGGTAGTTAGTGAGCTCTAACCAGTTTAGTTTTCTAAGTGCTAAGCAGTGGTGAGAAGAGTATGGGTGTTCGGCAGCAGATTTGGTTACCTTGTTGTAAGTGGATTCCATTTTAAAGAGAAGTGTGGTTTGTAAGTTGGTGAGGATTTGAGAGCTGTAAAGCAGGGTTGGTAGTAGGTTGGCATGGGATAGGGCTGTCTTGGGTTTTCTGGATAAAAAGTTTTTATTCCTGTAGAGGAGTCCAAGTTTTTGGTGTTTTTTTTAAATGTTACTGAGTACATGTAGGTCAGATGTCAACTGGTCATCGATAATGACTCCGAGTAATTTAGTATGAGTTTCAACTGTAATGGGTGAGTGACAGAGAAAGGTTTAAGATGATTCACAGTTTTTGGAATGAAGAGCAGGAGTTTAGTCTTCTTGGAGTTTAGGATTAGCTGGTTCTTATTGAGCCACGTTTTGACAGAATGAAAGGAGTTCTGAGTTGTAGTATGTAGGTCAGGGAATACATCGGCTATGGTGATGACTGCGAAGTGATCAGTATATTGTACCAGGGATGACTGGTGTGGATATGGATAACTAGTTGGTGAATATGTTAAAGAGTAGAGGGCCCAAAATTGAATCTTGGGGGATCCCCATCTTTATGGGAAGTTAACTGGGGATAGCAGGAAGCCATTTAACTGATTGGAGGCTATTGCTGACTTAGCCAGAGAACCAGGCTATAGTAGAGGTAGATAGGTTGAGTTCAGAGAGTTTGTTTAAGAGGAGGGGTGAAATACAGTGCCACAGGCTTTTGAGAGGTCAAGAAAGAGGCCAGATACAAGCTGACTGTAGCTTGTGAGATGGTGTTGATGAAAGAAACGAGGGCTGTAGAGGTGCTGTGTCTAGGGCGAAAGCCATGATGGGTAGGGCTGATTAGCTTCTCTTGTATGAGGTATTGTAGGACTTGTTTGTGTACACATTTTTACAAGATTTTTTAGAGGGGTGATAGGATTGCTATGGGATGAAAGATGGGCAGTTCAATAGAGCTGCCTCCTTTATGGATAGGTAAGGTGTAGAATTTTTTCCAAATTGCAGGGACTTTGGCCTCAGTAATGGATCAGTTGATGAGGACAGAGATGGGTAGGGCAATGGAGTTGGCTACTTCATATAGAAAGAGTGGAGGGAGACAAGATTTAAGTTTAAGAAGCAGGGATTTAATGTAGTTGGTGTATGCAGTTTTTAGGGAGAAGGGTGAGAAGGAGTTAGAGGGTTTAAGAGGGTTGATGGGTGGGGCATTGCCAATATTGGTATTAGGATGTTTGGTTATCTGCCTCACTACAGACATCTGGTCAGTTGTCATCTTGATCTGAATAAGCACGGCTCACCTCTCATTCTACTTTCTACTGTTCTGTCGAGTCATTTATTAATCACCTTCTCGAGCACTTTCACGTAGGAGTTTGATAATTTTGTTAGGTCTACAGTTGTTAATGTCCCCATTGTTCTTGTGCACTGGCACTAGAATGCTTATTATCCCATCATCTGGGACACGCCTTTCTCTCCGTACTGTTATGAGTACATTCCAGAACTATTTCTCCCGGATTCACCCAACAGCTTAATCGTATCTGCCACGACTTCATCTTAGCCAGCTGGTTCCTGACTTCATTTTCCATGCTGCTCTTCCATATCTTCCACAACTTCATCTTAGCCAGCTGGTTCCCAACTTCACTTTCCATGCTGCTCTTCCGTATCTGCCACGACTTCATCTTGGCCAGCTGGTTCCCGACTTCACTTTCCATACTGCTCTTCTGTATCTGCCACGACTTCGTCTTAGCCAGCTGGTTCCCTTACTTCACTTTCCATGCTGCTCTTCCATATCTGCCACGACTTCATCTTAACCAGCTGGTTCCCTGACTTTATTTTCCATGCTGCTCTTCCGTATCTGCCACGATTTCATCTTGGCCAGCTGGTTCCCTGACTTCATTTTCCATGCTGCTCTTCTGTATCTGCCACGACTTCATCTTAGCCAGCTGGTTCCTGACTTCATTTTCCATGCTGCTCTTCTGTATCTGCCACGACTTCATCTTAGCCAGCTGGTTCCCGACTTCATTTTCCATGCTGCTCTTCTGTGTCTGCCACGACTTCATCTTAGCCAGCTGGTTCCCGACTTCATTTTCCATGCTGCTCTTCCATATCTTCCACGATTTCATCTTGGCCTGCTGGTTCCTGACTTCATTTTCCATGCTGCTCTTCCGTATCTGCCATGACTTTATCTTGACCAGCTGGTTCCTGACTTAATTTTCCATGCTGCTCTTCCGTATCTGCCACGACTTCATCTTGGCCAGCTGGTTCCTGACTTAATTTTCCATGCTACTCTTCTGTATCTGCCACAACTTTATCTTGGCCAGCTGGTTCCCGACTTCATTTTCCATGCTGCTCTTCCGTATCTGCCATGACTTCATCTTGGCCAGCTGGTTCCTGACTTCATTTTCCATGCTGCTCTTCTGTATTTGCCACAACTTCATCTTAGCCAGCTGGTTCCTTGACTTCACTTTCCATGCTGCTCTTCCGTATCTGCCACGACTTCTTAGCCAGCTGATTCCTGACTTCATTTTCCATGCTGCTCTTCTGTATCTGCCATGACTTCATCTTAGCCAGCTGGTTCCTGTCTTCATTTTCCATGCTGCTCTTCCATATCTGCCATGACTTCATCTTGGCCAGCTGGTTCCCGACTTCATTTTCTATGCTGCTCTTCCGTATCTGCCATGACTTCTTAGCCAGCTGATTCCCGACTTCATTTTCCATGCTGCTCTTCTGTATCTGCCATGACTTCATCTTAGCCAGCTGGTTCCTGTCTTCATTTTCCATGCTGCTCTTCCATATCTGCCATGACTTCATCTTGGCCAGCTGGTTCCTGACTTAATTTTCCATGCTGCTCTTCCGTATCTGCCACGACTTCATCTTAGCCAGCTGGTTCCCCGACTTCATTTTCCATGCTGCTCTTCCGTATCTGCCATGACTTCATCTTGGCAGCTGGTTCCCGACTTCATTTTCTGTGCTGCTCTTCGTGCTTCTAGGAATGCAAGACGAGAAAGGAGCAAGGAAGGCTTTGGGATACCAGCATGTATTTGAAGAGTCATCATCAATGTCAGATAAAATAAAACTTAAAAAAATTAAACAATTTCTCAGGAACATATAAATCAAGCATTTGGAAAGACTAGCATTTCACTCCACAGTAACAGTTGTTAAGTCAGCTTTCGGCACCCATTTGAAAACAGAAAGTCATACCTCTGTGCCGACTGTTTATGTTGAAGTGTATGTTTATGTTTGTGTTTATGTTCATGTATATCAGACTGCTTCTGAGGTAATATGCTCTGCTCTGTGATCATATCTTGTAAATAACATAAACACCATAGAGACAGATCAGAGCAGGGCAACAAAAATTGTGTAGGATATCCATCATAAGTCCTATAAATAGAAAGTACTATATATGTATACTCTTGAGTAAAAGGAAGGATCAGGGGGGCACAATTAAAAAAAAGATGTATAGTAATAATGGGATGCCATGTGTGTGTGTGTGTGTGTGTGTGTGTGTGTGTGTGTGTGTGTGTGTGTGTGAGAGAGAGAGAGACACTAAGAGTGAGTGAGTGAGTGAGTGAGTGAGTGAGTGAGTGAGTGAGTGTGTGTGCGTGTGTGTGTGTGTGTGTGTGTGTGTGTGTGTGTGTGTGTGTGTCAGGATGAAACTGTGTGTGTGGCTGTTGGGGGTGAGTATTTATGTGTGTGTGATTAACAGTGAGTATATTGATAATAGTGCAATCCTTGTTAACATGAAGCAGTTTAAAAGTGCACCTTTTGGTGGTTTTGTGTGATAACAGCATAAGCAGTCACATAACAATGGCTCCCTACTCTGCATATTAATTTATTAATCACCCGCTACAGAACTTTCATGCAATGTTATAGGAGTTTGCTACCTCTATAGTTCCCACAGTTGTGAACGTCCCCTTTGATCTTGAACACTGGAACTAGTATGCTTATTCCGCTGTCATCTGGAGTTTGTCTTTCTCTCCATACTGCCAAAAGCACCCGGTGGAGCTATTTCTCCCCTACCTCACCCATCTGAGCCTGCTGCTTTCCCTGACTTCATTTTCCTTAGTGCTGTTCTTACTTCTTCTAGGGTGGGCTCCTCCTCTTCCCTCATCATAGACTGTCTGGGACAGTACAGCTCCTCCCCTTCTCTCATTGTAGGCTGTGTCTGGGGCTGTACAGCTCCTCCCCTTCTCTCATCATAGGTTGTGTCTGTGGCAGTACAGCTCCTCCCCCTCTTCTGTCATTGTACTAGGCTATATCTGGGGCAGTACAGCTTCAGTGGATTTTTCTTTGTTCAGAAGCTGCTGGAAGTACTCCTTCCATCTGCCTCTGATACCCCGTGAACTGCTTATGAAGGGCGTCTAACTATCTTCTCTTCCTTTCTGCCCTGGGAAAGAGGCACCATTTTTGTCTTGACCAAGGAACAGACTGCTGGTCTTATGGTCATTCTTTCTTCCAGCCACAAAAAGAAAAAGCTAAGGAAACATCCTTTGCCACCACAGCAGGCTAGCAATTTGTCTCAGCTGCAGGTGGGCGACTCTGCTGTGGCCATTTGTTGTACCTCAGATGACTCATCATTTACCGCGGATCCCTCTGGTGTAGCACCTACAGCCATTAAGGACTGGGGCGTTAGCCACATCCTCTGCAGCTGTTGAGTTCCCGTCAGTCGGCAAAGGAGAACCAGTCTTGTTGGTCTAAGGGAAGAGAACAGGGATGGGTTCCTTGTGTCAGAGTGTTGTGCCCGTCCTTGTGGAAGCTGCTGTCCCCATTAGTAACACAGCTGGCCCCATTTTACCCGTCGAAAAGAAGCAGAAAACCCGCCATGTATCTAGTCCTCCTCGTTTTTTTGTATAGGAGTAGTTTACCGCGTCTGAATCACAGTTTAATTCAGGCTATTCATCCTTCTTGAAAAGTAGTTTCTTGTGAAAGAAAGCGGGATCCCTCTTTTTCTGAAGAGATTCAAGACTGTGAATCTGAACAGGAAGATGCGGGGATAGATACAAGTTTTTTTCCCTCAGATTTCTGATTCAGACTCTGAACTCAGTTTCTGATTCTCCCTGTGGGGTTTCTGTTTTTCTGAGACTATTTCTAGAATGCGCCAGTATTTTCAGTGGTTGAACACTGAAGTTCCTTAGTCCCTTAGAATGTACTATGAGTTGTTACAGAAGAATTTTCCATCACCTACACCAAGTCCCCTGCTCCTGTCTGTTTAGAGAATCTGTGTGTTACTGTCTGCAATTTTCCTGATACTCAGCAGCCCATAAAAGGCAGACAGGATACATAAAGTTGATTTTTTATACACTATTCCCAGACCTGGCACAGCAGCTATAGGTTTATTTGATTCCACTAGTAAGCACTTAATTCCAAGTCTACTCTTTTCAGAAAAGGATGGAAACATTATTGATAGGTATGGGAAAAAGTATATACTTTGGCAACTTCGTTTTCAGAATTTTGAATTGTCAGGCTCATATGTTAAAGTTTATTCTAACGAATTGTGAAAGTGTGATGAATGTTTTATCTGAGTTTCTATCAGCTTTAAATAGCGTTGTTTCTTCTGTTGCACAGGTCACTACTCATTGTTTTCAGCATATATACCTCTGTTGATACTTCTAGGGAGGGCTGTGGTCACTGATACTGTTTTGAAAAGGTTTACATGGATGCATTCTCAGAACCTCCCAGATGATGTTAAAAATGAAATTTTAAATTCTTCCTTGAACAAAGATTTGCTGTTGGCCTCTCTGCTGCAGAGGTGATCAAAAAGTGTGATGAAAGGGGCAAACTGATCCAGGGAATCTCTAAGATTTTTCAGCCCTCATTTTCCAAATTTTCCAAGAGATTTTCTATCTCCTCATCCAGTTTTGGCAAAAAAAAAAAAAAAAAAAAAAAAAAAATAGAATAAGCAGTCTCAACAAAATGCAGGTAAACAGACATTTAAGAAGAAATGGCAAGGGAGTTCAAAAAAGAAGTCTCGAACTCCCAAAAGCACGGGCAGTCCAAAATGTCTGAGTGACTCTTCAAGAGACCCTGTGATCCTCTCCCACACTGGCCCCTTTTCACCCATATTTGTCTTTGGAAACAGTTTCAGACAAATGGGTTCCAAAAATAATTCATCAAGATTACATATGGCAGTGGGAGGAAATTCCTCCTTTCCAGGAGATCGGTCATTCCACATCCTCGAGATCAGACTCTTTTATTTCAGCCTGTTTCTTCTTCATCACATGCTGTCCCAAGGAGTGATAAAACCAGTTCCTCCTTCCCATGTTGGGAAGGATTTTTATTCAAGCATGTTCCTAGTGCCAAAGAAAGAAAATTCTTGGAGACTAGTTATGGGTCTTTCTTCCCTAAACCTGTTTGTGATAGTACGCAATTTCAAAATGATGTCACTTCACAACCTGTTACATCTTCTTCCTCTTTCAAGTTTCCTGGCAACAGTAGACTTAAAGATGCATATCCTCACATCACTATTCATCTAGACGTCAGACATTTCTTAAGGTTCTGTGCTTCTGGATCACATTAACAGTTCTCTGCCTTACACTTTGGACTGTCCACTGCAACAAGAGTGTTCACACAGTGTCTAGCTCCATTTGTAGTGAATTGCTGGCTATAAGGTATTCACATTTTTCCATATTTCATAGGTTCAATACCTACCTAATATTTCATAGGTTCAATACCTACTTCAAAACCAACTTCTCACTCCAACCCAACACGGATTTAGACCAGCCCACAGTACAACTGCCATTCTCTCGTTTAACAATCTAATCAACCAGAACCTAAATATAAGCAATCTAACATCAGCCATATTTTTAGACCTATCAAAAGCCTTTGACATGGTCAACCATCCCAAACTTCTGGAGTCCCTCTCAGACCTAGGACTAGCCACTGACTCGCTAGCCTGGTTTCAAAATTACCTAATAGGTAGACAGCAAGCAGTCAGGTGGGACAACAAACTATCCACACTGCTCCCTATTACAACCGGAGTCCCACAAGGATCAATTTTAGGCTCGTTATTATTTTCCATAATCATCAGTGATCTCAATAAAATCACCCAGGATGCAACTGTCATACAATATGCTGACGAATCAACACTAGTCTGCTCAGCCACCAACCCCCTCACTCTCCATTCCAAAACCCAACGAGTCTTCAAAACCACTGAAGCTTGGTTTCTCAGTAAAAACCTGTTACTGAACCCAAAAAAGACCAAACTACTAATTTTCAAAGGAAATAAATCCCACTCGGACACCGATTCTTTCAGTATCACGTCCAGTGATGGTGCCATTATCTCCGCAGACTCCCACACAAAACGACTGGCTGTCACTATTGACAACAAACTGAAATCTGACCGGCACATAAAATAAACCATCAAAAACATACACAGAAAACTAGGCAGTCTGTACAAAAATAAAACATACCTAAATCAACAGACTAAAATTACTGTGGCCCAAACTCTGCTAATATCCACACTACTATATGCTGCCCCCATCTTCACCAACCTATCCAAAACAGAAATTACAAAGCTAGACACGTTACAATCAAATTGCCAGATTTGCCACAAATGCTCCCTACCGTTCCCATCACTGCCACTCACTATACCAAGTAAATTGGCTTGAACTTCAAAATCTCATTACATTCCACCAGCTAGTTTTTTGCAAAAAAACTCCTACTATACCCAGACAAAATACCAACTCTATCTAATTTACTTATAATACATGAAAACCCAAGAAAACTATGCTCTAGTGACAGGACCTTAATCAAAATCACCAGATCCAACAACTCAGCAGTAGACTCCCTATTTCCTAACTACATAGGCAGAATCTTGAACACACTGCCCCCTGATATTACCTCAGCAAACTCTGTCATGAAGTTTAAACAACTACTAAAGGAATACCTTCTTATCAACAGGCAATGCCCATGCCTTCCCCCAGGCTGACCTGTACACCTCTCTTCCAAAGAACCTTCACTATCAACCTCCAAATACTAATTTACTGCATGTTCTACAATTCTTAATACACAATGCCCATCTACTAGCAGCTCTGCTGTTCTCTTGTAAACTCTATGGGCAAACCATACATACTCTCATAATTTCAAAGAAATTACTGCTCTTACAACTAACATCATAATACTACAATTCGCAGCTAAAATATTTCTTCTCTATCTACCTCTAAAATGTGGAACCAATATCTATATATATATATATATATATATATATATATATATATATATATATATATATATATATGGGTTCCTATGAGTTCATCGAAATGTCAAATCACCGACACTCACCTCTTCGACACCAAACCATCGACTTTCATATCATCGACAATTCCGGTAAGCGATCTTCCCCCTTACAGGACCCATGGTAGCGCTTGTTTCTCTGGTACGACATAAATAACAACACTTTCAAGGTAAATTATACGGAATCACGTAAACCCTACTCGTTGTAACACAGGAACAAGTGCTACCATGGGTCCTGTAAGGGGGAAGATCGCTTACCGGAATTGTCGATGATATGAAAGTCGATGGTTTGGTGTCAAAGAGGTGAGTGTCGGTGATTTGACATTTCGATGAACTCATAGGAACCCATATATATATATATATATATATATATATATATATATATATATATTTTTTTTTTCTCTCTCTCTCTCTCTCTCTCTCTCTCTGTGTATTTTTAAAAACAATTGTTTTGTATTCATTCGCTGTATGTGTGAAATGACACTGTATATGTTTGCTTGGCTTTGTATATTTACAAACTGTGGAGCTTTTCTCCCCGGGCCTCCGCTGAAAATGGACATTTATCCAGTCGGATTCTCCCAGTCAACAATTGTAAAATAAATAAATAAATAGTATTAGGCTAACTACCCTTGTGGGCCATTTTAAGCCTAGCCAATTGCCCAATGTGAGAATCAAACCTTGTACCTTATGTCTGTAATGTAAACACTTTAACCATTATGCCAACTTCCCACCATTGCTTAACTTTGCAGAGTCTTTTTCAGTGCCAGGAATCTCTTTATTGGCTAAGAGATCTCTTACACAAGCTGGGATTTGAAAAGAACATTCAGAAGTCTTTCATCACTCTCGCACACTGGATTGTGTTCCTGGGATATCAACTAGATACCTCAATTCAAAGAACTTTTCTTCCACAGGAAAAAAATAGATCCTTATCTAGATCTATTTCTAAGGTTTTCCACTCAGACTTCGAACACTGCAAGGGAATACCTCAGGATTTTGGATCTTATGGCATCCATGATTCTGATAATACCTCTTTCAAGACTCTGGGTGAGAAAGGCACAGTGGTAGCTGAAAATGTTCAAGTCCCAGCATCAACACCTTTTATCTTTTCAAATCCCAGTGCTGGGGGGTTTTCAGCAGATAAATCTTTTGGTGCAGACAACAGAGATCTCTAAATCCAGGTCTCTCCCCTTCTCCCTGCCTGCTCCAAATCAGTCAGTCACCAGAGACACTTTGGACTTTGCTTGAGGAGCAGTTTCAGGAGGGATAAAGTGCAGGGGGGGTGAGGGACACCAAGGACAGATGCAAGTACATAAATATCAAGGAGATGCTTGACCTGATCAAGGTTCTGAACTCTTTGAAACATATTTAGTCCTCAGGATCTCTTCAAGTGGTTACAGAAAATACCACAGTCATGTAGTACATCAACAAGCAAGGGGGAACCAGGTCATACCCCCTTTGCAGACTAGCCATGTCAGCTTGGGAAATAGCTTCACAGTACAATCTCACTCTACAGGCATCCTGCATTCAGTCAGAGCAAAATTGTGTGGCAGACAAGCTGAGCAGGACCAGGGCAGACCCTCGCGAATGGAAACTAGATTGGGGATCTTCCAAGACTTGATCCATCTGTGGGGGGGGTTCCTCGAGTGGCTCCTCTCTGAAAAATCTGCTGGAAAGATTCTGTTCGGGGACTCCATGCAAGAAGGCCTGGAGGACAGATGCCATTTCTTTTCCTTGGACAGGAATATTCCTGTATGTTTTTCTACCCTTTCCACTAATATCTAGGGCACTTCTGAGGATTTAGAAGGAATCCCCTAAGATCATTGTGGTAACTTCCTTCTGTCCCAGCCAACCATGGTTCTCCCTTCTTTTGTAAATGGCTAGGGGCAATTACCCCAAGCTTTCTCCAAACTGGATCTACTCACACAGTAACAGGAGTGTTTGATTCATCCTGACATCATTTAACTTCAACTGACTGCCTGGATGATGGGTGTTAATTCCTTTTGGGCACCTGTTTTCTGAGGACATGCAGCAGGTACTAGTGGGGGTAAGAAAGCCCGTTACTAGAAAATTAAATATTAGCAAATGGAAAAGGTTTTCTAGTTGGTGTCAAAAACATGACCAGCTACCATGCAGGATTAGTTGTTGTTGTACACAAAAAGAGTCCCAAAATGGTTTCATTTGTCATAGCTGCCATAGTATTTACCATCAAAAAGACAGCAGTATATCTCGTCTCACTAACCCAATCACGCAAACCAGCAGAATGTAACAAGCAACATTTGGTTCTTTAACTACCGGGAAATAATATGGCATTTCCTGGTCTGTGGCTTGTAAACCATATTAAATCTAGATAGCCTATGGTAGTATAAATGTGCCATATATAAATTAAACCATTTAATATATTTCTCTTATTTGTTAGCTTAATTGCCTCCTGTACGACTGCATATATATGTTATCACTGTAACCAGGAATACAATGAGCTACCATATCAACCCACCAATAAATCTTTGGAATTTGTTTTCATTGCAATAAATTCCATGATATTAAAAATATATTGCCACTCTGACAATGTAAAAGTGCAAAGTGTTAACAGATAATTCTGAACTACTTTTATAATGGTATAAGGCTCTCTAAGAACAAATCATATGGTGTATCATTCATATTAGTCAAAAAGGTTATTCTAATATCATCTAAGTTCTATTGTTGGCATCCCATGACCCAAAAGATATTGGATCTACTTTTCTTTATCAAAATTTCACAATCTCGAAAAAGAAAAGTAAAACCGCACTTCCGCAAAGGTGCACAACATCAAAAGTGCATTTTCGCGAAAGCCGATTCATGGAATCAGAAAAAAAAAACTACTGTGAACACTGTTTTGCAGGGGGCAAGCCACCCTGCACCCCCACACCCCCCTACTTAAATATTCTAACTCCGAGATCGCACTACAGTGGGGAAAAGGATATATTTCCTTATACCACTGTAATGTGCTTCGGCGAATCGTCTTTCCCAAAAGTGCACTTCCGATGTAGTGCACTTTCACTTAAGTGGGTTTGACCTTCTGTTTCTCGATGAACTGTGTTTTCGACAAACAGAAGGAGACCCAAGATATTCACTCAAATCCATAAGCTGCCACACCCACATGGCGATGCAGCCACACCCACATGGCAATGCTGCCACACCCACATGGCGATGCAGCAGTTGTATACGTCTTACAAGTTTGGATTCAAGCTCGTGGTTTTACAGAATAAAATTGCATTACAAAACATTAGCATCATAAAGTCACCAGCTCGGATAAGCAATGCACCTCTCCCTAACTACACTATATAAAGTAAATCCAGTTTGACTGAGTCTTGGAGATACAGGGACACTTCATTATCCAGAACATTCCACGATCTCAGAGGCAGTACAGACACAATGTGCACCTACACTAGATTCAGCTAAACTTGTGCCGTTATCCACATCTCAACACGGCGGGATCTAATTCGACTCTGTGCTGCCTGTACTTCAAGATCTCTATTTGAATTGCAGAAAAACAGACTCCTGATGTAAGTTATAACAAGTGAATATCTCAACAGACAGCAACTACAGGAAAGTTACTTAATCTCTAGCAATTCTTACTGAATCAAACACATTAAACACCCCTGTGACTTAATGCATTTACAGGGCCGATTGTATGGCTCACGTTGTCATGCTTCTGCGAAGCTAGGGATTAGTTACCGACTCTCTCCTCAAATTAGTCAAAGCTGCAGACAGGGTCATATTTCCAATGCAGTTAGATTCCTTAATCTGTAATTTAGTGAAATTAACTGCATAAAAGCTGTGGCTCTTCAGTCACATTCTGGATACCCCTCAATGCCCATCTTAAATGCAATATTTATCCGTGAAATATCTGCAGTCAAATAAGTGATAATCTGTAATCTGATAAAGTAGTAACCTTTCTATTTAAATACAGAGTGCTAAAAACATTGGGCAGCCTAACATCCAGTAACTTGCACTTTGATGAGGTATAACCTAATCAAGTATTTGAATGCTGTGTATTTGTTGTCCCAGTGCAGGTCACAGTGTAGATGGTCAAACAGACTACTTGTCTTTTATTCCACTGAATCTCTCCAGAAATAGAGCAGAATTTTCTTTCTCCATACTTAACCTAACATGCCTATAAAAAAACATTTGTAAGGAACCATGTGTGTGTGTGTGTGTGTGCGTGTGTGTGTGTGTGTGTGTGTGTGTGTGTGTGTGTGTGTGTCTGTATTGTTTATTATCAATAGGTAAGTTGACATGTCATTACATTGATGCATACTCTGTCAATGCTGGCCTGTTGACTACACACATAATTAGAATAAAACATCAGCAAAACTACAGTATTACAAAAGGAACACATAGCCTCTTTTTGTGATCAGAAAAAAAGACATCAAAACACCAACACAGCTATTTTACATGGTAGGCTGTGTCCCTCCACATCCCAGACATGTCAATCTGCTCCTACACCCTATATATGTATATCACATGTCAGATGTCAGATGAGGAAATGAGAGGGATTGGAGGGGGGGGGGGGTACCTTGCTTTGCCTTTAGAAACAACCTTAATCCTAAACAGCTTCTATGTGATAAAAAATGTGAAGCGTCACTCTGTGGTTTCACAAAGAAAAGGCACCTACCCATACGTTCATAGTTTCATAGGTTGGTACTAGGATATCGGCCCTAGGGCCTATACAAGCCTAGCCATAACAATTCTCTGGATATTTCTTCCCACAATATTTACTTCTCTGGACCCCTTTCTAGCAGGGCAACTGACATAATCCCCAGGGTGAATTTCCTATCTCCCATCCAGTCATCAAGGTTCCTTTTGAAGAGGGCCAAGGAGGCACTCTGCTTGACATGTATGGGCAGTCTATTCTAGAATATGGAGAATCTCTGTGTCAGGAACCTATCCCTCCAGCATGTTTTGTTCATCGTGATGACAAGGTTTAGATCCCTGGAGCATGTGGCTCTGAGGGATTGGGATTTCTTTAAGTGGAGCATGTCCAACAGCTCAGGGTTTGACATGGCCTTGTATGTTAAGCAGAGATCGCCTCTGAGTAGACGATATGCCACAGAGTATAGCTAGAGTTTTTTTAGATGGTCAGCATAAGGCATCTGCTTTAGGCCTGCGATTCTTTTAGTGAGGTATTTCTGTGGCCTTTCTAGCTGTTGCAGATGTCTTGTGAGGTACATACCAAACGGGGCATTATACTCCATAATGGGTCTAATGAGGGATGAGTACAGTGGGACAATGACCTCCTTTTTTCCTGGATGAAAAGCCCTTAGTGATGAGGTGTGCCACATAGAAGGATTTCCTGACTGTTGTGCCGATGTGGTTATCGAAAGTGAGACCACTGTCCACCTGTGTCCCTAAGTCTCTCATCACACTTTCGATGTTTAGTGTACTGCCACCTATGTGGTAATTCATAGGTACATGTTTTTTTCCAAAGGGGATAACTATACATTTCTTGGCATTAAGCTTAAGCCCATGGCTCTGGCACCAGGCATCTGTTTCTGTAAGGCCCTTTTGTAGAATATCCACATCATTTGGGGATTCAATAATGGCTCCCAGTTTGCAGTCATCTGCAAACTTTGTTAGCCAGAGTTCCTTAGTGTTGGCCTGTACTTCAGAGAAGTAGATGCCAAACAAGAGTGGTCCCAGGACTGAACCCTGAGGTACTCCATTTGTCACTTGTCTGGAGCTGGATTTGGAGTCAGGTACTTTTACAGTCTGGGTTCTGTCAGTAAGCCAGTTGGCAACCCATCGAGTGACATAGGGATTTATGCCCAGCTTAGTAAGTTTATCTATTATTCCAGAGTGGGGGATGGTGTCAAAGGCCTTGGCAAGGTCCAGATAGGCTGTGTGGACCGCCTTACCCTTGTCCACAGCTCTGGGTACTGATTTGAAGAAGTTAATCAGGTTCAGGAGACAAGATCGGTCCTTCACAAACCCAAACTGGGTGGGGTTCAGTGTTTGAAGGTTGCCAACGTCTTTGTTTATAAGTTCCATGATAATGCATTCCATGCCCTTGCAGATCAGGCTTGTCAGACTGATGGGACGGTAGTTCCCGGGATCCAAGGTGGATACCCCCTTGTGGTGTGGGATAACTGTAGCTCTGCGCCACTCAGTGGTCACGAAGCCTGAGGTGAGGCTATGATTAAACATGACACTTAGGTGAGGTGCCAGTTCATATTGTAGTTCATGTAGTACACAGCCTGGGATGTCATTTGGTCCCATGGATGCTGTATTCTTAGCTTTGGAGAGTGTGGTTTCTACCTGTGTGACTGTGATTACCGTAATTTGGCAATCTTTTGGTATTGAGATGGGTCCTTTAGGGGGTGAGAGGGGGGTGAAGTTGGCACTAAATCAATCTGCCAGGATATTGCCAATATCCTTGGGATCAGTATATTTAATGCCATTCTGTTGAAGCTCAGAGCAGATCGGAGCATTGCCATTTAGATTCTTGACATAACTATAGAATGCCTTGGGGTTGTCTTTGGAATCCTTGGCAAATTTATTTTCGTAACTAGCTTTTGAGGATTTTATGAGGGATCTCCACTTCTTACTGAGGCTGGTGAGGGAGGTTTTTTACATCCTGGGATTTTCCTCTTTTCTGCAACAGTTTCTTCCTTCTGTTGTATAGTTTGATTACAGCAGGGGACCACCAGATTGGCTTCCTTTTTTTGGAGGAGAGCATCTTGGTTCTATTTGGGATGGCACAATCCATGTTGCAAATGTACTTGTAAATTTATTTTTAAAGAAAATGTATTTTTACATACACAACAGAAGAAAGAATATTATTTTGATGGGTATGCAGCTTGTACCAATAAGAACATAGTGTATATGGCTACTTGTGGCCTCTTTGACTCCTTTTATGTGGGTAAAACCATGAGACAGCTAAAGGAGAGGGTGTCCAAATATTTGAGTGACATTAGGCAGCAGGATGTAAAAAAAAAACCCTTTCAAGCATATTAAAGAAAACAAAGGACATTCTTTATACTTTAGGGTAATACAGAGTATAGGTAACAGCAAGAGAGGGTGAGATGTTAACAATTTAGTAGAGAAAGCAGAGATGTGCTGGATAGGCAGGGCACAGGCAAGCAAATCTCCAGGTCTCAATGCCTACTTGCCAATTAAACCTGCTCTGAAAGGAAGAAGGCTTGGGAGGCGTGTGTGAAATTATATTATACCATGACCCCCCCCAAAACGTGCACGCTGATTGGCCAGCATGCCCGTTGTAAATCGAGTTATACTAATGGAAAAAGGTCCGGTCGCCCGGACTTTTTTCCATTAGTATAACTCGTTTTTTTAAAACACTGTCTCGCTATGTTAAATGGGTTTAACATAGCGAGACAGCTTTAAAATAAGCAACGGAGATCTCTGTTGCTTATTTTAAAGCTGTCTTGCTATGTTAAACCCATTTAACATAGCGAGACAGTGTTTTTAAACAGGAGAAAGCAAGATCTCCGTTGCTTTTTTGTCTTGCTATGTTAAATGAGTTTAACATAGCGAGACAGTTTTAAAATAAGCAACGGACATCTCCGTTGCTTATTTTAAACTGTCTCGCTATGTTAAACTCATTTAACATAGCGAGATAAAAAGCAACGGAGATCTTGCTTTCTCCGTTGCTTTGCTCAACTCTGATGTACTGCGCGGGCGCGCAGTACATCAGAACTGCCGCGGATGCCAGACATCTGCGGACGGGCAGTAAACAGGCATCATACTATGCCATTATTTAAGAAAAGTAATTGTTTCTTTTCTTAAATAATGTCATGGTATAATAGCAATAACCGACTTCTGGGTGTGGGTAATGCTAAATTTACCCACGGTTGGCTTTGTTTGGTCCCTCGGGCTTCGCCCTCAGGACCAAACCACGCCAACTGTGGGTAAATTTAGCATTACCCACACCCAGGCATGGGTTATTGCTATAATAGAGAAGGTGTGTCACTGAATTGATTGGGTATGTTTCAGTATTTAAATTTTTTTAACTGACTTGTTTTTTTATGGATCTGATGAAGGATCAGGAGATCCAAAAGTGCTTATCCCAATAAAGAAAATCTTCCATTTTACTGGTGTCTTATACTTTGTTACCCTAGCCATAGTGACTGTGGTAATTATTCTGTTGCTTGGATATTGTGTTATTCTTCAGTGGGAGGCTTCCTACTTTTGTCTTATATATACATACATATATATATATATATATATATATATATATATATATATATATATATATATATATATATACAATATATATATATATATGTGTGTGTGTGTGTGTGTGTGTGTATATTTATATATAGACATATATATTATATTTATATACTAACTCTGCTGTCTAACTACTGCGACCACAAGGAAAACACTACAGAAAGATGCAAAGTCACTATAATGTGATTTGCATCTTCTTCCATTCGGTAAAGAGTACATTCGGTAGCTTGTGACAACCAAAATAGCTGTCAGCAGCCTGTACATTTGATGAGATTCCCTACAACCACACATATTTACATACATACACCTAGTACACATGCAAAAAGATAAAATAAAAGTGAAATATGATAAGTGCCATATTCAGGACATTAAGGACTTAGGTAAGTGAACTAGCAGTTTTGATAGAACACCAAGGTCTTGATCCTGTAGGAATGACAGAAACTTGGTACACAAACAGCCATAAAAGGGAAGCACACATAGCAGGGTACATTCTTAATTAGAACATGTATGGGGGTGAAAATAGAATGGGTGAGGCTTTCTGTGTAACAGGGGGTCAATTCAATAGAACAAATGAGAAAACAAGCAAGACAGAGGACTTATGAATCAGCTAGTAGATTGGGAAGGATTTGGTCAGGGCTTATACAGATACAACGCCTTCATCATGAGATGAATGGTAACCTTTGCATGGCAGACAAAGAGAAGGTGATGATGTCATGGGAGGATGGGGAGAGGCTTTAGCATGCCAACGGAGTACAACCAAAGCAAAAGACGGGATCAGTGTTAATGACCTACAAGGGACACAACTCAGACAAGTGGTACTAGCACCAACTGAAAAAAGCACCTCGGAGATTGAATTATCAAAAAGAGACAGAGGGAGAATCTCACTGTGGCGGTGGGCAGCCATTTGGGATGGATAATCATCAATGGGGGTCTTCGTCAAAGTAGCTAGGGCCAGTCATTTGCAAGTGAGAGTCCTGGACTTCCAGAAGGCATACTATGGCAAAATGGGGCAGTGACTCAGAAATGTTGATGAAGGGCAGTGTGGACGTATTAATTCAGCTATCACACAAATATGAAACTTTTGTATAAAACAATTGGGCAAAGTAAAAACGGGATGAATCTATTTTGATTTGCTTTTCAGCAGCAGTAGCAATATTAACAGTAAATAACAGCAAGGTTTAGGAAAACCAGACCCCATTTAATTAGGGTATATAAAAATAGGAGTAGAGCTGAGAGAACAATCAAGGTAAAAACATATTTATTTTATTTATTTATTTAACATTTGTTGACCGGGAATGTCCAACTGGGACAGAGCCCATTTTCCGTGGAGGCCTGGGGAGAAACGGTCCAGATGCGTGTGCTTGTAGCGAAAAGAAGCAGAGCAGCCGAAAACTAATGATCAAACCCTGTGGGTTAAACTGTGCTTATGTGGATTAAAGTTTCCTACCCTTTCAGTAGTTAACAAGGGCTTTTTTACATTTCAGGGCTGGTGTTGCTGCAATATTCAACTTCGGAGCTTATTTTTTTTGGACCTTTTCTCCTTGGGTCTCCATTGAAAATGGGCCACAAGCCCAACTGGACCAACCCAGTTAACAAATGTCAATAAGCCTCAACTCAAGTGCTTCAGATCAACTGCTCTTATTGCAGCACTTGCATAACCCAAATCAGCACTTGTCCAAATCTCCTAGACAGCACTATTATAATACATCATAAGACCCTCAAATGTCCGCAAGACAAGTGAAATTCACTTTTCCAAGCATGTCCAGAGGTCAAATTCAGGTGTACTCTCCAGTTCATCAATTGGGCATCCTGAGGCAATGTCACAACTGCCTCATGCATACAGACAACCCTCTCCTCTTACCTCTAGACACAAACACGTGTGAGAGATGCAAATACACAGCCACAGAGACGTAATAAGGGATCTAAGGACCCAAGCAGCTAGTCAGCTTTCCTTTGATAACGATGTTGCCAAGGTGGTTAGAAAATCCTTCTATGTGACCCATCTGATCACGAAAGGGTTCGCATCAAGATCTAAGGATGTAATGGTGCCCCTCTACTCTTCCCTCATCAGACCCATTATTGAGTACAATGCACCAATTGAAATGTACCTGGCTAGACATCTCCAGCAGCTGGAGAGACCACAGAGGTACCTCACTAAGAGGATTACTGGCATCAAACAGTTGCCCTATGAAGCACGATTGAAAAAACTAAGGCTTTTCTCTGTTGCATACCGCCTTCTCAGAGGCGATCTCTGTCTAACATACAGAGCCATGTCCAACCCAGAGCTGTTGAACATGCTCCATCTTAGCAAAACCAAATCTGCTCGAGCTACACGCTCTAGGGATATAAACCTCAACACAACAATGAATAGAACATGCTGGATGGATAGATTCCCTTCGCAGAGACTTCCCTTACTATGGAACAGGGTCCTGATCTACATAAGACAGAGCCCCTCACTATCACTCTTCAAGAGGAACCTTGATGAGTGGATGGGTAACTGAAAGTTCACACCGGGGATCACACCAACAGCACTACTAGATAGGGGCCAAAGGTACTAGCTGCTAGATCAAGGGCCTAGGGAACTAACCAAAGGGGCGATGAATACCGCAGAATGTGGCTGGGGTAATATATGCCTTCGGGCAGATAGCCCAGTACCTACCTATGAACCTATAAATAAAAAAATGAATTTTCCAGGTTTGGATCCTCTGTCCCATTTGCTTTGGTTGCAGTCCAATATCCTCTCCTTCCTGTTTTTTTTTCTCTCTCCTCCCATCTTTCTCTCTACCCTCCTAGTCTCCTCTAATTTTAATTACTTTCTCCTATCACCCCTCTCAAAACTTTCCCTCTTTCTCCACACCGCCTTCCAATTATTTTTCATTTTCTTAATATAACACATCTCCCAAGCTCCTTAACTACTTATTCATATATTTTACAGCCTTTTACCCCTCTCACTTGTACTAAATCCATTAAAGATTACGTTTTCCTCTCTTGAACCATTAACTGTTAATGTACTTCTTACTAATGCCTATAATCCAACTTATTAGTTTATATTTTGAAAAATTATATTTTATGTGATGTTAATTTTTTATACCTCAAATCTTAATATGTATTTCTTTACACTCCTAGTGTATCTCATTCATCTATCCTATGTTGCTTATAATCTGATAATGTATGTTTTTCAGTTAGTGTCAATTTATCGCTACTGTTGGAGCTTTTCTCCCCGGGCCTCCGCTGAAAATGGGTATCCAACCCAGTCTGACTTTCAGGGTTACCAAATGTCAATAAATAAATAAATAATAATGCTGGCAGTCAGGAATGTGACACCTAATTGACTGACAGCCAGCAGGCATTACTGAGGTAAAACAGGGGGTATTCTTTAGTTAGGAAACTTTGGTATCTTTCAAGTTGGACAATGTGTGTAGATAGTTACATTCCAAGGGGTACGTTACATTTGATGGTCGGTCTAATAAGGGACAAATATACAGGGACATTGGACAATGTGCGTAGGTAGTTACATTCCAAGGGGGTACATTACATTTGATGGTCGGTCTAATAAGGGACAAATATACAGGGACATTGGACAATGTGCATAGATAGTTACATTCCAAGGGCTACGTTACATTTGATGGTCAGTCTAATAAGGGCAAATATACAGGGACAATGACATGCTTTGACCTAGATGAGATGCCCCAATAGACAAGCAAGGCAGAAGGAGTTTTAATCACAAGTGAGACATGCCATAAATAAACTGTACAACAGAAGGAGGAAGCTACTACATGATAGAGCAAAATCCCTAATAGGGAAGGCATCTCTGATCAGTACTAGCAAAAAAATTACGATCCCTCATAAAATCCCCCAAGGCCAGCTTCGAGAGAAAAATTGCACAGGACACCAAAGACAATCATAAGGCTTTTTTCAGTTATGTTAGAAACCTGGGATGCAACTCCCAGACTTGTTCTGAGTTGATTCTAAACAACAAAAAATACACTGAACCCACAGACATTGCCAATATCCTGGCAGACAGGTTCAGTGCAAACTTCTCCACCCCTCACCCCCAAAGGAGCAAGTATCTATTCCAGCAGAGGGTTGCCTCCCAAACATCTCTGATGCTCAGGTGAAGGCTGCCCTCTCCAAAGCAAAAAACACTGCTTCCATGGGACCAGATGGCGTCCCAGGTTGCATCCTACATGAACTACAAGAGGAACTAATCCCTCAAATAAAACAGCTATACAATCTCAGCCTCACTACAGGATATGTGCCCACAGAATGGCATACAGCAACAGTGGTCCCACTCCACAAAGGTGGAGCCTCTACGGACCCTGGAAACTATCGCCCCATAAGCCTGACTAGCTTAGTCTGCAAGGCTATGGAGAGGATCATCATGGAGCTCATAAACAAAGACATTGGGGACCTACAGACACTAGATCCTACCCAGTTCGGCTTTGTCAAGGGCAGATCCTGCCTTTTGAACCTGATTGACTTCTTCGAAACAGTCACCAAAGCCATAGATGAAGGGAAGGTAGTCCACACAGCCTATCTGGACCTTGCAAAGGCATTTGACACAATACCCCACTCGGGCATCATAGATAAGCTATCCAGCTTAAATATAAACCCCTATGTCACAAGATGGGTCACAAACTGTCTCAAAGACAGAACCCACAGAGTGAGAGTTGTTGGAGCCATGTCAGACTCGAAACCGGTCACAAGTGGCGTCCCACAGGGTTCTGTCCTGGGACCACTCTTGTTCGGTATATACTTTTCCGAGGTACAGGCAAACGTGGGAGGACTATGGCTCACCAAGTTCGCAGACGACTGCAAACTGGGCGCCATAATCAACTCTCCAGCTGACACAAACATCCTTCAAAAAGGTCTCACAGAGAAAGATAACTGGTGCCAGCACCATGGTTTAAAGCTAAATGCCAAAAAATGTATAGTCATACCCTTTGGCAAAAACAATGTGCCCACAAATTGCCACATAGGTGGAAATCCATTAAGTACAGAGAAAGTTATTAGGGACCTGGGGACCCAAGTTGATAGCAATCTCTCCTTTGAAAACCACATTGCCAAAGTGGTTAGAAAGACCTTCTACATAGCCCACCTCATCATGAAGGGTTTCACATCTAGATCAAGAGAGGTAATCCTGCCCCTTTATTCATCCCTCATCAGGCCCATCATAGAATACAATGCCCCTTTTGGGATGTACCTTACCCGACACTTGCAGCAATTAGAAAGACCCCAAAAGTATCTCACCAAGAGGATCAAGGGTCTCAAACAGATGCCATATGCTGCTCGGTTAAAAAAACTCCAGCTCTACTCAGTTGCATACCGCCTACTTCAAGGCGATCTATGCCTGACATACAAAGCTATGTCAAATCCAGAATTAATGGACATGCTCCACCTCAGTAAATCTAAATCCCTTAAAGCCACACGCTCGAGGGACTTGAACCTCAGCACAGAAATAAATAGAACTTGCTGGAGGGACAGGTTCATAACCCAGAGGCTCCCTTCGCTCTGGAATAGAATTCCAGTTCATGTGAGGAAGAGCACCTCACTGAATCTCTTCAAGAAGAATCTCGATAGGTGGATGGGGGATCGTAGGTTTGTCCCAGGGATTACTCCCGTGTCACTATTAGACAGAGGCACAGTAAACTAAACCTTAAAAAGGGCACAGTATACTCAAATCAAGGGGTGGCGTAAGCCAAACAGAATCGGGCTAGGCTTATAATTGCCTTAGGGCAGATAGCCTAGTATGAACCTATGAACCTATGGTGGTCAAAAAATTGCTCATTGTCTATAGAGGAATGCAGGTCTTTAATTACAGAGGCTATTTTGAGGGAGTTGCCAGTAGATGTGATCAGAGGACAAGGGGGCAGGGGCTTTACCAAAGGTAAAGGATGGCACAATGGTGCAGCGGTAGCGTTGTTGCCTCACAGCAAGAGTTTCTCTGGTTCGATTCTCAGCTGGGGTTCCTTCTGTGTGGAGTCTGCATGTCCTCCCTGCATTCGTGTGGGTTTCCTCCGGGTGCTCTGGTTTCCTCCCACATTACAAGGACATGCATCTGGAGTGTTTCTCCCCGGGACGCCTCTGAAAATTGGCTTCATTCCAAGTTGGACTTTCCCGGTTAACAAATGTTAAATAAATAAATAAATAAAATTAAGGTCATCCCAGTCATCTGGGATACGCCTTTCTCTCCACTCTGCTATTAGTACCTTGAGGAGCCATTTCTCCCCTATCTGCTGTGACCTCATCTGAGCCTGCTGCTTTCCCTGACTTCATCTTCCTTAGTGCTGTTCTTACTTATTCTAATGTGGGCTCCTCTTTTTCTCTCATTGTAGGCTGTTTCTGGGGCAGTACAACTTCTGAGGGGTTTTCATCATTCAGAAGCTTATGGAAATACTCCTTCCATCTGCCTTTGATGTCCTGTGGACTAGTGAGCAGGTTGTCACTGGCATCCTTTATGAAGGGTGTCTGACTATCTTCTTTATCTTTTTGTCTTTGCCTTGCAATCTAATATAGTTTCTTTGTGCCCCTTCCTGAGTCATTTTCCAGAAGTTGGTACAGTGCCTCTGATGCCCTATTCTTTGCTATTGCAACTCCTTTCTTAGCTTCTTTGTTAGCCAAGCAGTAGTCCTTCCTAGCCTGGTCAGTCTTTTCTACCTCCCACTTCTTCCTGCGCTCCTTCTTTCTTTTGATGATTTCCTGGACTTCTGCACTCCACCACCAGCTTTCCTTATGTACCTGATTTCCATACCTGGCTCGGCCACATATCTTTTCTGTAGTCATAACACATGCTGTTTTAGGTGTTGCCGTTCTTGTTCAGCACCACCTATTTCCTCCTCTTCTTGGGGTGCTAGAGCCCTGAGTAATTCCATGAACTGTTGTACATTCTCTCCAGTCAACTTCCACGTCTTCAGCCTGGTCTTTGTTGACCTTAGAGCCTTCTCTGACCACTGCTTGCAGCTGACTGTGGCAATGAGTGGTTTATGCTGTGGGCTGACTGTTTCATTGGGGATGATTTTGCAATCATGGATACTATCCCAGTGCCTTTTCTTTACTAGGAGGAAGTCTACCTGAGTTGCATGTTGGCTACTCTTATATGTTAGCTACTATCAAGCCATTTGGCAGACAGAAGTCTAGAATGGCTTCTCCTTCTTTATTCCTGTTGCTCCACCCATGTGGACCCAGGCAGTCCTCATATCTTGTTCTGTCTGTCCTGATATGTGCATTCAAGTCACCCATTATCAACACCAGTTCATGTTGTCCTGCTTTATCTAGTAGGGCCTGCAACTGCTGTCTGAATGCACTCTTTTCCTCACTATCACAACCCTGCTGTGGGGCATAGGCTGAGATTATGAATACTGCCCAATCATTACACTGGAGTCTGATGGCCATGAGACTGTCATTAATTCTGATAATATCCCTCACTGCCTTCTGAAGCCTCTGTCTCACCATAATTCCTACCCCATTTCTAGCCTGACCCCTCCTGAGTAGTAGAGTCTGTATCCCAAGCCATGTGGCTTTGCTGCACTGCCCTTCCATCTTGTCTCTTGGATACATAGAATGTCCAGCCTCCACTGTATCATCATGTCATCCACTTCCAAGGTGTGTCCTGTCAGGGAACCTACATTAAGCGTAGCAATTCTCAGTTCATGTTTGGCAGGTTGGTTAGTTTTACATCCAGCTTTCTCTCCACAGAGCTATCCCGGGTAACCCAGGCTGGGCAAGTAGACACCGGCCGGCCAGTAACTTATTGACCCAGGGCTGCTGGGCTTTATGGCGGGCACACACTGGCCACCATTAGCAAGGATTCCTGGTGTAAGTTACAGTAGGCCAGGTCCTCAACGCACTTATCACAGATAACTACCCCTGCCCATTTTGGCGACATTAGTCAACATGACCGAATCACCTAGAGCTATATTTTACACCATCGAGTGGCTAGCCCTGCTATGCCATGCAGTCTGTGATCCATGTTCTCCTATCTTGAGGATACTGCACACCATAGTAGATGCCCAAAGCAGTTGGTCTGTACAACTCTTCCCCTATAGGGCACCATGTAGAGTCTGTACTGCTGCCCACAGCTCCATTCATTGGTGAGTTTAAGATGGAAACACTCATTATAGGTTCATAGGCTGGTACTGGGCTATCTGCCCAGAGGCATATATTAGCCCAGCCACGTTGTGTGGTATTCATCGCCCCTTTAGTAGTTCCCTAGACCCTTGTACTAGCAGCTAGTACCATATATATAGTATTATGTTTTTCGGACGTGGGAGAAAATCCACAGAGACACAGGGAGAACATGCAAACTCGAAACAGGCATTGGTTGGAGGTCAGGATCGAACCTTGTACCTTGTGCATGGAAAGTGAAGACCTTAACCATTATGCCAACTAGTTTGATATGATGATGACATTTAAATAAAAGTTATCAGAAAATTTAACATTTCAGATGTCTTAAAAGGTGCTGTAGTGGTAGAATCAGCAAACAAAGTGTACACATTTCACTAGTAAACACAGTGTTCCTGGTAGAAATGAAACTAAAAGGGAAGCATGTGATCTCTGGGGCTGATGCTGAAAGCAGAGTCATAATAATGTGGCAAATGAAATTCATAAAAGCTAGTTGCACAGTCTTGCAAACAACTGTTATTGTATAATTTTTATAAGAAATCCTGTAAAAATGCTGGGTCTTGTTAACATGAAAGGTAGTCTTAAAAAATGTTCTTGTCATACAAAGTGTTTGTAGGTCCCAGTTTTACCACACTCAAGGTATTTTTCCTCACTATAATTTACAGTCTGTTGTCACGTGCTGTTTCTTGAACTGGTAATAAACATTAGACTCACTAACTTCCTTGGTTTTTGGTACATGCCTTCTAAATTCCTTTTCTTCTACAGTGTAACACCCCACTGCAGTTTATCTTATTGAAAGACTTGTACATGCACTCCATGGCCTACATGCCGCTGTAGCAAAATGCTGTGCACATATCACCAGCCTTTTTCATATGTGTATGTCAGACATATCGGGCAAAAGTGGCAAAGGGACTTGTTCTAAAGCCTGAAGAATAAAATGTTCCTTCCAGGAGGAAGACATCTGTGTGGGCTCTTCTGTTGCAATTGTTAAAACAGATTCGTAGAATTACAGTAAATAAAAACACATAAAAATAGCATTACTGAAAAACATAATGTAGCCTATAGTTAATAGGCACTGTATTTCAGTCTCAATTCTAACATTTTTATGTGCTTTATGCCTCCTCACCTTCCAACCATCAACCTTCCTCCCATGTTTGCACGCATTTCTTCTCTGTCAGTACCAACATGGACACTAACACAGGTGATAGACAACAAGAGGGAGTTATTATCCAGGCAGGCCTGAAGGTTACCTTATCATGGCTGCCATCAACCATTATTGTTACTTGTAGCCAACTGCCCCGCTAGTGTCTGACCAGTGCCACTCCACAGGCCATTGTGAATACTAGCCTAACGGCCCACAGGAAGTCCAATATCCCCATCAAACTCTCATCTACATCTTAAAGATCCAGTCAGTGTCTCATAATTTCACCCACCAGTACAGATCCCCCAGTATGAACACAGTCCCATAAAGAAGACCTCAACTGTATGGGCACCTGTGTGTTTCTGATTTAGTCTCTAACCCCTCCACAGGTGGATAACCTGAGGAATCCCATCACTGTTTGGCCATATTATACCCTCCCCATGAACATGCATGCTAACATCACCAGCTTGACAATGAAACGCTGAGATTCCTGATCCTGTTTTTGTGATGTACAAGCCTCTGCTTGCATGTTGGTAACCATCTGACCGAACCACCCTTGATAGCAAACTGGATTTGGCTGCTCATTCCCATGGCCCCTGCCTGGCTGTCCCAGCACTCAGAGCATGACTCTAATCAGGTTACTTGGATCACAGTTAGGACTTTATCACTCTGTGCCCCAGAGCTGGGCTTAAGCATTTACATTTTGATGACAAATGTCAAGGTTGTATGTTCATGCCCCATGTCAGGTGCCAGTCTGGCAGTTGGCACAGAGGATTAAGTCAATAAGCTGTAGTTCCTGTGATACATGGTTTGATTCCTTTAATTGCCTGCTGTGTGACCTTGAGCAACTCACTTAACTAGTCAGTGCTTGGAAAAACTGGGAATTTGGGCTAGGTTCCTCAATGATCCTCTAGACTGCAAGCCTACAAACTAGCTATAAATTTAAGTCAGTCAGGAATAACACATCTCTGCTTGCCTCCTGCACAAGTTCACTTGCGTCATGATGTTAAGGTTGTACTGAGTAAAAAAAAACCTTCTGATCTCTGTTAATTGGTTTTGTTTGCTTATTGTGATTGTAAGTTGAATTGAAAACTGTATAAAACCTTCCCCTTCTTAAATATGAAACACTCAAAGCATTAGAGATGGCTTTAATATCATTTGACATGATGACAGCAAGAAAACTATGACTAGTAATTAGTGTAATACGGGTCTATATGACGTTATTGAAAACTGAAGTCAGCAAATGGCTGTTCACCAACCAATAAACAGCGAACTGTCATTTCCGCAAATGAACACTACAGCAAATTGTTTCCTGGGGGAAAAATCGCTTGGCCATCATTGTGAATTTGCCCTTTTCCCCAGTGTAGTGCGATCTCGGAGATGGTATATTTAGTTAGGGGAGGTGTGAGAGGGTGAAGACCCCCACTTTGACAGGTTTTGAATACTGTCTCGTTTCTGGTTGTCCAAGTGATTTTTCCCCTAGGAAAAATTCACTGTAGTGGCCGTTCACTGTTTAGTTGTCGATTTCAGTGTCGTAATATAGACCCGTGTAATGCCGTACTGAAATATATACACATAACTTGCACTGCTGTGGAATCTGACATCCAGAAATTATTTACTTATGTATTTATTTATAATATTATCTATTCTGGAACCTCCCCTCTTTTCTGTCTACATTAAATAAACTTTCTTTTCATTTACACCATCTTCATCTCCTGCTCTCTGCTGATGACATGGTCTTATTCTGCCACAACCATTCTGTCTGTCTGTCTGTCTCTTTTCTTGAATTTGGAATTCAGGCTGATTTGCATGCCCTTATTCAATGGGTCAATGATAATTTCTACTAAACTCCTCTAAAATAAAAACAATGCTTTTTAGCACCAGGCAAAAGCTCACTTCTATATCCTGCACAAATCCTTGATCATCTTAATAACACAACTGAAAATGTCACTTCATTCAAATACCTAGGTGTTTGGTTGGACCCCTTCCTAAAATTCCAACTCCGCTGGACTGCACAAACAAAAACAATCAGCTTTCTCTGCTATTCTGAGCTAATATCATCTCCTCTTTCTACCTAGATGTGTAGAAATGCCATACGTAAAAGTGACTTACTAGCTCAGCTAGAATAAAGTCTCCCCTAATTACTGCAGCTTCTAAAAGAAATGTATCCACAATTCAGTCCATCTGAAATGCCATTTACAGATTCATCACACTATTAGCAAAAAAATGAACACCACTGCAAAGCCATTGCAAAGCTATTTAAACTTTACAAAGTAAAATACACCTTGGAGCGCTAAAGGCAGCTTTTACCAATATAAACTACTGTGTGTGAACAAAGTAAAGCTGTGCCATGACATCGAAGGTTAAAGTTATTGTATTTATTTATTTATTTATTTATTTATTTTATTTTACATTTGTTAACTGGGAGAGTCCAACTGGATACATGTCCATTTTCAGTGGAGGCCCGGGGGGGGGGGAAGCTCCACATGTACACAAGATGACAATCAATATTCATGGTTACATTGAAAAAAATGTATAGTTTTAAAAACGTGATTATTTATATACATGGTTACTTTGAAGTTTAAGATCTTTGTAGGTTTATAGTATGAAATATGTACAGAAATCATTGCACAGCATTTGAGTGTATAGAATGACAAGATACCTAGATCGATGTCATGAATGACAACCAGGAGAAAAAAGTGGTTAGTTAA